>NW_024465414.1:0-73086 GCF_017591425.1 Ochotona curzoniae
ATTTTGGGCTAATCTTGCCCTTTTCCACTCAGAATATTTTGATTTCACTTATGTTTTGTGGCCTCATTTTCCAGTTAAGTTTAATTAGAATCACTTGGTTGTTAATACTTCAAGGGGCATTTCTAATTGTCTAAACCTGTTGCAAGGGGCTGCTTAAAATGCAATTGAGATTTTCTTTTTTTTTTTAAAGATTTATTTATTTTCATTACAAAGTCAGATATACAGAGAGGAGGAGAGACAGAGAGGAAGATCCTCCATCTGATGATTCATTCCTCAAGTGACCATGATGGCTGGTGCTGTGCCAATCTGAAGCCAGGAGCCAGGAACCTCTTCCGGGTCTCCCATGTGGGTTCAGGGTTCCAAAGCTTTCAGCCGTCCTCGACTGCTTTCCCAGGCCACAGGCAGGGAGCTGGATGGGAAGTGGAGCTGCTGGGATTAGAACTGGTGCCTATATGAGGTCCTGGCGCGTTCAAGGCAAGGACTTTAGCCATTAGGCCAAGCTGCCAGGCCTGCAATTGAGATTTTCTTCACACTTTGTTAAAATGGGCATTGAGAGAGCTCAAAGCCCACCAATGAAAACTTTGATAAAGATATGGTTCAATGGTAATTCTTTTTCTTCTGAATCAAATGTGAATCATGTGGAAAATTCCTAAAGTGCTGACTTTCCTAAATACTTGGAACATCAGTGTAGACTACAATGATCTCAGAAGAAACATTTTTTGCAAATGTAAGGATGCAAATAGAAACCTAGGGTGGGTTTTGGATATTATACGATAAGATTAAAAGATTAATTAACCTTAGGAAGGCAAATTTATTTTTGTATAAAGAGAGACAGCTACATTCTCGATATTTTCTGAACATTTGCCTGCAATGCTGGCGTCCCAATGTGAGAGCCAACTCAAATCCCGCTTCCTCACTGTTGATTGAGGTCCCTGCTAAAGGTCTGGGAAAGCAGCAGAGCCAGGCCCAAGTCTTGCACCCTTGATCCCATTTGGGAGACCCAGAAGAAGTTCCTGACTTCACATTAATTCAGTTCTGGCTGTTCCAGCCACGTGAGGAGTGAATTAGTAAACAGATGACCTTTCTTTGTACCTGCCTCTTTCTGGAAATCTGCCATTCCAAGAAAAATAAATCTTTTAAAAAATAAATAAATTCTAAACATAAAAAAAGGAAGAAGAAGAAGCTCCCGGCTTGATAACCTAGCAGCTAAGGTCCTCTCCTGGCATACTTTGGGATCCCACATGGTCCCCAGTTCTAATCCCGGAAGCCCCGCTTTCCATCCAGATTTCTACATGTGGCCTGGGAAAGCAGTCAAGGATGGCCCAAAGCCTTGGGACCCTGCACCCAGCAGTGGCTCCGGGCTCCTGGCTTCAGGTTTGCTCAGCTCTGGTTGTCACGGCCACTTGGGGAGTGAATCATTGGATGGAAGATCTTCCTCTCTGTGCCTTCTCCTGTCTGTATATCTGCCTGTCCAATAAAATTTAATAAATCTTTAAAAATGTGCTTAGATGTTAAAGTTATCATACAGTTTTACTTATTTTCTTAAGATCTATTGGCTGGCTATTGCAGTTTAATCTGAAGCTGGCTTCTTCTACTATTACATTTTTTATGAAAAAACCTACAGTTTTCTTCATATCATGTTCAAATTTATATACATATTCAGTTTTAAAATCATTTAATATCTGCTTAAACTTACTTTAACTGAATTTAAGACATATTATTTAGTTTTGCAATATGCATTGTAAAATTGAATGTTACGGAATTTATTTTTAATCAGTGATCATAATTTCACTGCAGAATAGTAGTGCTTTTGGTGTTTCTTTTGGACTACTTCTCGAACTATAAAGGAAATAATGTTACTGATCTCCTAAAGAATCTGAACCTGAAATCTTGTTCCTGATCTTAATTTATCTGTGGAATGAAAGATCCTGGTTTTTTTCTTTATTTTTAATACATGGTTTATGACAATGTTACATATGTCTGGCAGGATTTTATTGTTTCCCTCAGTTGAGTTTAGTATAAGCTTATTATGCATCTTTTAGTGCTCTTCTCTTTCAGCACTCTGCCTCTTACCACACAGTGACACTTGCCAACTGTGTTGTTAGCATTTATGGTGACTCCAGAGCTTGTTTCTGTTTTCTGCTGACACGTTAGCCTAAGAAGTTTTCATGTTGCATTAGCTTGCAGTTTGACCTTCTCACATGCTCATGAAGTTTCCATGAAGAATGGTTTAAGCGTAATGCACACTTTACCTGTGTGAAATTTGAGTTTTAAATGCCTCATGTAATCTATCATATTATGTGGTGTCGGATTTGTATTTCTCCAGTTCCATCCGTGGCATTATTAACTTCAGGTAAATGTATTTGTGTCCTCATGTATATGTAGAGTCTATATAGTTCCCAGGTATGATAAATGTTACAGAATTCTAATTAATTTGCCTCTAATTACAGATGGCTAATAATACATATTAAAGTAAAAATCTTTCAAATGCATTAAAGAAAAGAGGTAGATATTGTTTTTTTCTCTAAATGGCTATTTGAAAAAAAATATCATTCTCACTTACTAAAAAGTCTTAAAGTTTTGTCTTCATTTTTCTTAGCAGTATTGGTGACACTTTCTCTGCTATCAGTCACATATGGTGCCATTCTCTGCAGCCTAGTGACCAAGCAGCTCAAGTACAGCAGTGCTAAGTTATACTCCACACAATACCTGTACATTGTGATATGGTAGAGCTTGAAGATCATGAGTTGTGACTGTGGCACTTTCCATTATGCGTCAAAAGCTTAAGAGCATGTGCTTCTTAGTAGTCACTTTTTTCATAGCAATATGCAACCATTGACTTCTGCTGGTCAGTCAATTATGAGGACATGATTGACAAGTGACAGGTGTTGGTATTCAGATATGATGGCAGGAAATTTTATTGAATTGTGACCCTTTACTTGCTGTGCAACTCATCTTACCTTACCAATCTCTTTTGGATTTATGCTCCTGTTCTAGGAGCATATGTACCTACTAGGCTCCTCTGAATTGCCACAACATTGTGAAAAGCAGCCTCAGGCATTGTGATTTTAAGCACAGTACAAGTAAAGTTGATTAAATAAACTATTGGGAAGGCAGCAGAGAATTTGTCTTCTTTGAAAAAGGAGTACACATTTTTAAGCCAATCAAGTGCAATTATTTACAATCAAAGAATAAGATGAAGTATATCTGTGAAACAATAAGAGCTGAACAGGATTTTACCGACTCTCGTAGCAGTAAGACAAGCTATTATTTACTTATTTACATTTGTTGGAAAGGCAGAATTACAGAGAGGAGAGACAGAAAAAGGTTTTCCACCCAGGGTTCACTCTGCACATAGCTACAACAGCCAGAGCTGGAGCTGAGCTGATCTGAAGCCAGGAGCCAAGAACTTCCTCTGGGTCTCCCACGCGGGTGCAGGGTCCCAAGGCTTTGGGCCGTCCTCCACTGCTGTCCCAGGTCACAGGCAGGGAGCTGGAAGGGAAGTGGGGCAGCTGGGATACAAACTGGCACCCCCTATGAGATCCCGTGCATGCAAGTCAAAGACTTTAGTCACTAGGCTACTGTGCTGGGCCTGAAAGCTACTCCTCTCTACACACTGCAAAACATGACAAACAAGCTTGTGTATTTATTTACTTAAATGTTAGCAATGACCTATTTTCAGCACTCTCCTAAGTCACGGGCTTAATACAATGGGTAAGGAATCTACCAAGAGTAAAGCAGGAACAAAAAGAGAGAGAGAGAGAGAGAGAGAGAGAGAGAGAGAGAGAGAAAAGCAGGAACAAAAGAACTACCATAATTCAAGACTTTACATACGAGCTGCAAACAACAATTAGCATAAAATCTTTACTTTTGGGCTTGGCATGGTAGCCTAGGGGATATATTTAACAGTTTTATTGCAGGCCTGCTTTGATTCAGGACTAGAAACCCATGCTGCATTTCTTCTTCATTTCCTGGCACTCTGATCTGCATTGCATCCTTCATTTGTGAGATTACAAGATTAATTACTTACCTTTATATTTCTTTCTTTTAATTTGGATGACGCTTGTCTTATATCAGAGAATGTAGCATATTAATTCTTTGGGGATTGGCGTATTTCTCTGAGCATAGGGAGATGTCAATTAGGTTTCTGGCTCCTGGTCAAACTTGGCACAAGTGCAATTATCATGGCTTTAGGTGAGTGAGTTGGTAAATATCAACTTTAAATGTGTGTCTATATGTAGCATATAGGATGATGTTCTTTTTGCTCAGAACAAAACCAAAAATCTGGCTATACAGTTATCTCACTGTTTCTGAGGAATGTTGGAGTTCAGCCTTACTCTTCTTTTTTTCTTGAAAGATTAATCTGACTTATTTGAAAGACAGAGCCCCTACACACGCACATGCGTGTGTGCACACGCACATACACAGAGACAAAGAATTGTTTCAAGAGATGAGCGATTCTGGTGCTTAATTAACCATAATGAGGCTTACTTGCTTTTAATCAATCTATGACTAGTGAGGTTTGTTGCTATTAATTGCATGAACTGCATTATATCCTGTATCTCCCACTATGAATATAACTTCTCTTCATAGGAGCAGGGAGAAATAAATTATCTAGCTGCTTTCAAGCTGGGCTGATGCAGAGTGGTCTTGTAAGATTTGACCCTGATTTGCCATGATTGCTTCTGGTTTTCTAACACTTTTGAAGTGGATTCAATAGTGCAGAAATGTAAAGACCACTCATCAGAACAGGATGTAGAACACTACCATCCGATATGATTGAAAGAGCAAAATGGTGCTAGCTTCAGCAGCACATATACTAAAACTGGAAAGGGCAAAATGAAGAATGCCAGAAAAGAAGTACCCTATTCCACGGGGTGCTCAAGAGGGACAGAGAAGAGACTAGGCGTTCCTTTTCCATCCGCTAGCTCATTCTCCAAACAGCTTACATGGTTGGGGATGAGCCAGGTTGAAGATAGAATCCTGAAACTCCAGTCTAGGCATCCTGTATCTGTGAAGGAGGTTAAGAACTTGGGGCATTTTCTAATTCTTTCCCAGGTGCATTAGCACAGAGGTGAATCTGAAATGAGCTTCCTAGGTGGCAGTCTAACTTGCTGAGCCACAACCCTAAGCTAGTTTTAACCTGGAAGGAGTTGTTGAAATAGTTACAGCAGGACATATAAGCACAGAAGGAATGCCCTAACTCTCGCCAGCTATATAAGCACTTAATCCAATGCCATGGGGTCTCCTAACACCACTCTAGTAAGACAACCTAAAGGATTCTTATTAATAATTAAGCTTCAAACACCATTGAAGTTTCTTGAGAAACTTGCTGAAGGACAACTGGTAGCTTGAGTATAATATTCATGAACCCAACAACACTTTCTTCATGTCAGTCCCACAAAACACATTTGGCTGACATCCAAAAGACACAAAACGTTGTTAAGAGATCCTATGCTTCACTGACCATGTGAGGTCCACTTCCAGTAGAGGCTATGGCTAATACAATTATGTGCTCTTTTTCTCCTAGGTCTCATTTATACCTGTGATGGGTTATTCTAATATTCAGTAGCAAAACACAAAACTTCCATCTTCTGATAGGCTAAATATTCCTAAGGTCAGCCTAATAATGATGATGATAACAATTAGTGATCATGATATGCAACTTTAATACATGACCACTGATGTGACCTTGTGAAACTAAGTGCAGAAGGGTAAGTACAGAGGGCTGACTCAACTAGAATGTGTAAATGTTGCACAACCTCTCCACATATTATGAGGCCTATAATCATTACCAGCTACTGTTCTTAGGTTCTCACAACTGTTTGGCTCATTATTTTGAGAAACAGAAGGAAAAAGAGATACACAGGAAGAGAAAGCTCTCATCTGATTATTCACTGCCCAAATGTCCATAGCACTGGAGGTTTGGCTAAAGACAGGAACCAAGAACTTCATGCAGCTCTTTCATATTACAGTCAAGGGCCAAACCTACTTGACCTACCTCCTGCTGCCTTCTAAGCATAAAAAACAGGAAACTGCACTCAGAAGCTACTGTCATTTATCAACCAGGTACTTTGGTAGGGTGTCACACTCAACTGCTATACTGTCATTTTCCTTAGACTTTTCAAACATTTTCATGATTTTGGTACAATTTAGACCTGATTTGATGTCCATAGCCAGAAAAGAGACTTCTAGCTGCTTCTAAGGTTCAAGTCTTCAATCTGGCTTTATTATGTTAGTTATCATCATCTTGTTACTACCTCCACTTCGCGTGTGTGTGTGTCTGTGTGTGTGTGTACTATTACTCTTCCTATCTCATTTGTACTTGGTCCTTTACTGAAATTTTATGAATAGAGGCTTTGAGTATCTTATTTGTGCCCAAACCTTAGAATTTGAGGATTCTGAGAAGAGTTAACAGCCTACTTGGAAAAAAAAGGAGTCTAAACTAACTTACAAATATGATCATGAAGACTACCGGGTCTTTGTACTTAATTAAGTGTGCAAATTTCCCAGTTTAGAGGCTGAGCAAATAATCAAAAGATTGCTTGACTCAACACGATGTGTTTCAGATAAAACTGAATGTACTAACTTATTTACATACTTCAAAAAGTGCTGCCCATGTGGGATTTTGATGCAATGCATGCAAAGCAAGGACTTAGCTACTAGTCTTTTACACTGTACCCATTCATTTTATCTTTTTATGACCTTTCACATATTTATTTTATTTTTATTGGAAAGTCAGACATACAGAGAGGAGAAAAGAGCCTCTGTCTGCTAGTTCACTCCCCGAGTGGTCATAACAGCTGGAACTGAGCTGATCCAAAGTCAGGATCTAGGAGCTTCTTCTGGGTCTCCCATGTGGGTGCAGGGTCCCAAGGCTTTGGGTTGTCCTCCACTATGTTCCCAGGTCACAAGCAGGGAGCTGGATGGGAAATGGAGCAGCTGGGAATAAAACTAGCAGCCACATGGGATCCTGGTGCATCCAGGGCAGTGACTTTAGCCGCTGGGCCACCACGTTGGTCCCAGGCATGTCTATTATACTTAAATTGCTTTATTTGGACAATCTTTACATAGTTGATGAGGGCACAAAGGGTCAAGAGCTACAGGAAAGTGGGTGAAGCTATTGCTTCTTTGTTTCCCCCTGTGTCTGGGTAAAGGAGGAGAGAAAGGGAGAAGCTCCACCCAGCCTCCCAACGATCCCAGGTCCCCGATATGGGGTATGCTCTGAGGGTCCTGCTCAAGTGGTTTTGGTAGTTCATCCGTTCTGAATTGTTGCCCATCTTGCCATCCCAAGCTCGATGAAATTGCTGCAAATTCCACTGGTTCACATGGTCCACCTTAGCGTCTCCATTTGCCCAGATTTTCACTGTCTAAACCTGGCTGGGGTAGTGGCTTGATATGTTCTCTCTTCCATTCTCTGTTGTGGTACCAAGTGTCCTCTGCAGGTTCCTATGGTGGAGAGTTGGATTTGCTCTCCACTGCTCTGTCTCTGAGGAGGCTCAGTTTTGACCCTTGCACTCCATGGTCAGGTCAAGAAATCTGCACTTCTCTTCATGGTTGGAGTTCTGACATCACCAGTTTGACTGCGGAGATCCCCACACAAACTTTATCCCCAAAGTACAACTTTGTATGTGCTTGCCAGTACAGGGCCCAGCACAGTCCATTGCCCCAATCAGCTGGTGGTTGCAATTGCTGGGTCAGTTCCGTTTCCAGCCCCATCTTCCACATGAATCAATGGCTGTTGCCGTCCAGCCTGATTCTGCCCAGCACATACTCGGCCCTCACACAAACCAGTGGAAGCTGCAGCCTAGTTGGGGCAATCACCCCCAGCAGGTCCTCCCCTGCCCTGGTTCCCATGCTTGCCAGTATGTACGGCAGACTAGTCCTATCTGTCCCACATCCCATTCATCTCTCCTACATATCAATGGGCATTGAGGCCTCGTTTAGCCCAACAGGTCCCACTCTCCAGCCCATACACATGCTGGTGGGTGTTGTTCTTTGCAGCCACATCTGCCCCGGTCCTGGTTTTCAAGCTCTCCAGAGGAAGTGATAACCCAAGAGGGAGGTCCTGGCCTCGTCTATTTTAAAAGTAGCACAGAGGACCCAGCGAAAGTAATCCAGTGACTAAAGTCTTTGCCTCACACGCCAGGATTCCATATGGGCACCAGTTTGTGTGCCGGTGGCTCCAATCGCCATCCAGCTCCCTGTTTGTGTCCTGGGAAAGCAGTAGAGGATGGCCCAAAGCCTCGAGTCCCTGCACCCACAGGGGAGACTTAGAAGAGGCTCGGGGTTCTTGGATTCAGGCTGGTTTAGTTCTGGCTGTTGCAGCCAGCTGGGGAGTAAAGGTGAATGGAAGATCTTTCTCTCTGTCTCTCCTTCTGTCTCTTTATCTGTCTCTCCAATAAACATTTTAAAAAATAATAAAAATAAATCTTTTCAAAAGGGACCATTGGGCCCGTCGCAATAGCATAGTGGTTCAAGTCCTCACCTTTCATTTGCTGGGATCCCATATGGTCACCGGTTCTAATCCCGGTGGCCCTGTTTCCCATCCAGCTCCCTGCTTGTGCCCTGGGAAAGCAGTCCAAGATGGCCCAAAGCCTTGGGACCCTGCACCCGTGTGAGAAACCCAGAAGAGCTCCTGGCTCCTGGCTTTGGGTTGGCTCAGCTCCAGCAGTTGCTGTCACAACTATCGGACGGAGGATTTTCCTCTCTTTCTCTCTCCTCCTCCTGTCTATCTGCCTTTCAATAAAAAATAAATACATACATTTTTTTTAAAAAAGTACCATCAATCCACTAACTGAACACAACAATTGTTACAGCAATGTTAAAGCTGTAAAAGTTGCGTGATAATGCTTAAAATCATGCATTTCTCTTGGTTTTAGAAGACACATTGTTCTGAAAATGAGATCTTGATTCGATTTGTAAAAGATGGAAATTTATCAAGATGTCATTTTCACAGATTTTTACACTAAAAGCATATGTTCCCATTATTTAATATGTTTAGCAACATTTTTTTGGAGGATTTATTTATTTTTGTGCCTTCTCAACAGTGTCAGTATTAAGCAGGATGTCTCAACTGTCCCTCCTTTCTCTGTTACTGGATATCAATAGCATTCTTTGGTAGAGAAGCACCAAAAAACACAGACAGGTGTGTCGCAGAGGGTTGGAACTGATGCAAAATCATCTCCTTGAGAATTGTTCTTCTGACGGGGTTAAGTACCACCATGATTTCCAAGAATCTATTGTAAAACAGCTCCAAGCTAATCTGAGTTTTCCATTAAATCTTTGTGTTTCACTGTGCACTGAAATGCACTGAATTCACCAATGCCTCAAGACAGCTGAGTGAAAATGTGCATTAAATCTAAAGCTGTGAGGTGGAGCCAATAGGAAAGAGGTACTGTGGCAGGCACCTCAGTAAAACACAAATGGATGGGCAGCTTTATACAATTATTTTTTAAATTTGCTTCTCAGTGTAACTAGGAATTAACACAGACAACAGACACAGTGAGTAGGCATTCCAAGCAATGTCCTGAGATGCCAAATGTCAACCCCTGAAAAGTGTAATATTTTTTCAATTTTATTTTATGACACAGTTTCAAAGGCTGTGGGATTCCCCCAACCCCTCCCCAGACCCTCCCTCCATATTGAACTCCTTCATATTATTACAGCAGTAAAGCTCATAACCAGTCATGATTCCTTCACTGCAGGCGTGGACCATGCAGAGAGTCCAAAATCTTATAGTCCAGATAAAATCAACAGTTTCCTTGGGAGACCACCCTTGGTCTGAAAGTAGAGCTGGCAGAATATCATCCCCTCCAATAAAAAACCACAACACAAATTCAACAACAGGAAGAAACAAGGAAATTTACAACATCATGAAGTCAATTGACATGGTACTACTGAGTGACCAACATGTTAGAAAATGCAAGTTCTTAACCACATCCTGTAACTACTTCATTGACATCCCAATTTTAGTTTGTACACAACTGGCTACTATAAACCTTAAAACGGTATAGGGTACTATTCAGCTGTCTCATATTTTTTTTTCATATTTATGTTTAGCAGCTTATAGTATTCAAGCATGAATTTAACTGTAGGGGCATTCCTAACAATAGGGACATTTTAATTTAGCAATAGGGATGTTCTTCATAAACACACCACTTGATTTTGAAATATATTTTGAACAAACTGAGATTTTTCAAAAACAGGAAATCAAAGGCATAAGGCATTTGTTTAGGTTAACATGTAATTACTAAGGGACCATGAGTGCATTGCAGCGGGTTAATCAAATACCTGGTTTCTGACCCAGCCCCCCGGTAACACACATAGGCAACCCTCTCACTCATAAAGGAAATCAGGGTAGGGAGATCCTGGCTTCTGATTTCAACCTGACCTTGGCCCAGTTTGGTCTTGTCTTTTGTCTCCTCTCTTCTCTCTGTTTCTTTCAAATCAAATAATTTGAAAGAATCTTTTCAAATGCTGAATAATTCCAACTTGAAAACTGTTAGACATTATTTTGATAACACTTCATTTGGTCATCTTGATTGAGAAATGTTCTGCTGGGGTCTATGCAGTGGATGTGGATGACATGAGGTTTAAAGACATCTGTTCCCCTGTTGGCAAGCTGTGAGGAGCTTCCAGCTGCATGGCAGGGCCTGGTGGATATCTCTCTAACCACCTTGACACAATCTCATCCACATTTCCTGGACAGTCAACCACCCCACTAAGAATTCTCTAATCTATTGGGGGCATTGTTGCTTGTCCTTATGCAATGGTGTTTGCAATAGACGTGAGCTTGGGAGTTAATATTGCTGACAACGGCTTGCTGAGTGGGCCTTTAACAATTTACACACAGGAGTAGAACTAAGCCTATGCCGTTTCTGGACACCTTATTGTGTGCCTACCCATTGCCTTGGAATCTGGCCCGGGCATGTAGCATGCCTTCTGGGAAAGGGCTTGATAAATGTCCTAAAAACTAACGGAAGTGATGGGAGTCTGAGCTGAGACTGCTATGGTGATAAATATAGTCACTGTGACCTTAAAGTCCTTGAAACTCTTTGAAGCATAAAAAATGTATCTCTTTCAGCCACTTTTATGACTTTTGGCTAGAGGAACTAAAGGATGCTTTCGTTGATGTTGTAGAAATACGCTTTTAATTATTGCTTGATTGCTTATAGGATTGCAAACCGTAGTTATATAGGGCTTTAATATTTAAAGTTTTGCTTTGAATCTTTATGTTTTTTTCCTTAGGCTATGTTTTGCTTGTTGGGTGATAGATAAGTTGTGAAACTAGAGGTGTTTTTTTTTTTTCTTTACCATATCTTTCCCATTAAGTGATGGGTAAGTTGTAGGAACAGAAATGCAGTAGGAATGTATTACTGATTAGCAGGTAATTGCTTTTACCTTGTTGGAGTCCTGGCTTTCTGCTACATAGCTACTACTGAACAATGAACATCAGCTTGTTTTGAAGAATATAAATATACTATTTTGCTGAATTATCTTTAGGGGCACCTGCTTAACCATGAAGTAACAAACGGAATGAACAAGTGTCTGGGCATGCCCCGCTTAGTCATGAAGAAAAAACAGAATAACTAAATGTTCTTGCAGAGCAAAGCTCATGATGTGCCTGAGTAAATAAAAACGACAGCTTCTTGAGCTGTTAGTAGAGACCAACTGACTGTGTCTGTACCTCTTTTTGCTGAATCCACACACCCTTCTTGAGCTCCAAACTCAGCTGAAGCTGGCTTCCAAGCTAGGGATGCCCAATGTGAGGGCTTGATGAAAACACCGGTCTTTTCTCTCTTGGTCTTTGCGGTGTGGATAGACTTCACCCAGGGTGCTGCAGGCCCTCTGACAGAAAGTCAGGTTCAGAGTGAGTGAGTAGTTGAAACATTCTTTGAGAAGTACGTACCCTCTGCTTCTCTAATTCTAAGATGGGACAGAGTGCATCTGGTGAGAGAAGCAGTAATATTCTGAAAAATAGTTCATTCTGAAAAATAATTTTTAAAAAAATGTTCAATCCCTCTCAAAATATAAAAGCAATTTAATTTCATACCCTAACCTCAAGGCACGCAACTCAACCTCTGGGTGCCTGAGTGGATGAGTGAACTATCATTCTATACTACAGCCATGACAACCACCTATCCTTCAATTTCCTCACTGGAATGAGGAAATTGCATGTACACACACACACACACACTTACTTTTGTATATTTTTGCCTCAGGCTCTGAGGAGCAGTGGTAGAAAGATGAGTCATGGAGGCTAACATTGAAAAAGAAAACATCAAAGAATAGTACATGTTCAACTCTTGAAAAAAATCCCATTTCCAGGAAATTTTACCTTATGTTTGCAGATGTAAGGAGGCAAAGACACATGGAACATCAAGGAAATGTCAAGGGCAGCTTACAACTTTGTAGCTATATTTAAAATTGCATATTACAACAGGAGGAGTAAGAATATTAAAAAATTACATATTCTGTTAAAATTACATACAAATTTTTATTCACTTTCAGAATCATGTACACATAATAAAACTATATGCTCATATTCTAAATCATAAAAATATACATCATACATAAAATCATATTTCAAGATTTTCTTTTTAAATTTTATATTGACATTGAAAAATTTTATAATTAGGAGTCTTTAGTCCATACACATATATTCCTATTTAGAATTATATATAACCAAAATAATATTCATACCTATAATTTAACAAAAAGTATATATTCCTATTACAACTCATTCTGTATATTCATAATTTAAGTTATATCTCACAAGACAGGGTGAGTATAAACAATTCTATATTGAGTATTATATTGCCATAGTTAATTGTACATTACAAAATATACAAACATAAGACATTATTTACATTTAAAAGCATATAGTATAAAGCTATATATTCAAAGTTATATCACTAAAAATTTCTTCACATTTAGTAGCATGACACAATTGCATATACCTATTTAAAATCACTTTGTAAAACTTTAATTTCTTACACTTAAAATTATATGTTGGAAAATCATATATTCATACATAAAATCATATTACAACATATTTGCACTTAAAATTATACTACCAAAAATTGGAAACTTATATTTAAGCTTAGATTACAAAAATCATATTTAACAGAATAAGGATAGTTCATCACAGTTCAAGTTATATGTTACAAATACATTTTCATATTTAAATTGATGTATTACAGCAGAAAGTGAAAAATTTTAAATTCAAGTAAAAAACTTCTGCTATTTACTTTATGAGGCCGAATTTAGCAAACATTTAAAACTGGGAAACTGGCGAGCAGGGTTCTAGCACTGAATGACAGCTCCTTCATCCAGCAGAGTCAGCCAGAGCAGGGGCGAAGGAATTTTAGTTCAGCTTGATAGCTGCCTCATACTAATAATGTCCTAGGATGCGACAGCATAACTCAATAAAAACGTTTATGTAAATAAAAAAAAGAAAGAAAAAAATCTGGAAATAAAAATGAAAAAAATCTGGAAAAATAATGAAAACAAAATATAAATGAGAAGTCCCATGAAGATAAAAAGTTTAAGTGAAAAAAATAAAAAAGGACCTATAGGGCCTGGCGCCTTGGCCTAGCGGCTAAAGTCCTCGCCTTAAATGCACCAGGATCCCATGTGGGCCCCAGTTCTAGTCCCGGCAGCCCCACTCCCCATGCAGCTTCCTGGTTGTGGCCCGGGAAAGCAATTGAGCATGGCCCAGAGCCTTGGGATCCTGCATCAGCATGGGATACCCAGAAGAAGTTCCTGACTCCTGGCTTCAGATCGGCACAGCTTCAGCGTTTGCGCTCACTTGGGGAGTGAATCATCGGACGGAAGATCTTCCTCTCTGTTCCTCCTCCTCTCTGTATAGATCTGACTTTGCAATAAAAACAATAAAAAATCTTTTAAAAATATATAGCTTAAAAAAATAAGACATATAAACCTATGAAAACAGAACTAAAATTTTAAAGTCAAAATAAATAAAAATGAAAATTGTAAAAGTAAAAGAAATATGCTGGACATTGTGTTGGGAAAATCGGTGCATGTTTTCACGCTTTTTTTCTAACCTGGATTTTCCAATCAATAATTAAAAAAAAAAATGCTTGAGGAGGAGAATCTCTTTTTACCAGAGGGTTTGAAAATACCTCATCTTTCATGTGTGTGTGTGTGTGTGTGTGTGTGTGTGTGTGTGTGTGTTGGGGGAAGGGGAGCAGGCAGGTAATATCATCACTGAAAAAAATTATCTGGTTTAAATTGTATTTATTTGGAAAGGTAGAGTGCCAAATCTCTCTCTCTGCAATTCTTTCAGATGTGAAGGGCACTGTTCATTCAGGGTGCTCTGAATCACTCCATACCCTGCCCCCACTGTCCTGACCAGTGTGGAGTTGGATGGGACAAAGCTGGAGGGGGCAGTCAGCCATGAGGAAATCCCTATTACCTATGAAACCAATCATGGAAAATAATTTTTAACATGTTAAATATTTAAGCATGAACCCATTTTGTACAATAGGAACAGGTTACAGTATTGATAATTTACAACATGAATAACTTACGTCACTTTCCTGGTGACCCAGGAATCACAGTAATTCTTGTGTTTCTTACAGAATAGGCAAGAATGTTGTAAAATGATCTAATAAATATTTAAAAATGATAATTTCCTCTGAAAAATCTATTCCCTTCTTCTTATGCCACTTTTCATGTAGGATTATTTCTGCTTATTTCACAGGTGGAAAATAATGTCCCCTCACATTATATTTTATGTGATACATTTTCATATTAAAAACAGAAGTAAACATACGTGTACATGACGTATGCCTTCGTTTTTGGATCAGTGGTTGCTGGACCAGGCACTTCAGCTGCTCGTGGGAACTACGATGTGTTAATTCCATTCACTGAGAATTACAGTGTGACCATACAGGCAGGGCTAAGCCACTACCTGTAACAATCCATAAGAGCAATGGTTTCTTCACCAAGGCTCCACTTCTGATTCAACCCTCTGCTAGCGAGACCCACAAAACATCCTCTAAAGGTGCAAGTGCTTGAGTCACCTTTTTCTACGATGCAGACCCAGATGAAGCTCCTGGTTATGCTTTCTGCCTGGTCCAGTATGGGCTGTAGTGGCCAACTGTGGAGTGAATCGGTACATGCTGTCTATCTCTCCCTCTAACTCCCTGAGGTAAATAAATGTTGTTAAAAATAATACTTCTTTGCGTGACAACACAGCTAAAAAAACATTCTTGACACATGTTTGCATGCACAACAGATTAACAGACCAGGCCTGGTGATCAGGGAGTGATTAACAAGCAATAAAATGATAAACATACCACTGAAGAAGTTGAGCAGCTGTATCTACATTAATTCAGACAAGCAGGCAGCAAAGTTTGAAGATTATCACCATTGAAATATAGTATAATATAAAGGCAGTGGCAGCCAGTACCTTTCTAAATGCATATATGCCCAACAACTTTACGACTTAAAGCAAATATTCAGAGATACAATGGGATGGAAGAATACATTCCTAGTTGTGGATTGCTACACTCCTCTATCAGAGAAGAAAAGATGGCGGTAGGAGAAAATCGAGGGTGGGAGAGTTTATAGTTGGTCTCAGCAAAACATCAATGGGATATAACTGACAGAATACATATTTTCTCAAACTTATATAGAATGTTCAACATGACTGACCATATTCTGGTGACAATATCATGTGATCATCCCAAAGGATCAGCCGAGCACTGTCCCTAATTCTCTTGTCCCTAGCAGCAACAGACTACTGTGTAACCCCTTTGTGTCTTGGTCGAGAAGCCCAGGGTGCAGACTACCAATCCACCTATGATGAAGGAAAACACCACTGCTTTACTGACTGGCTTATGTTGCTGAGGCCCCAAGGAAGCAACTGGAAATCATCACCTTACCGTCTTTCTAAAGATAATGCAGTAAGACACTGAAATGCAGATGCTGGGACTTGGTAACGCATTCTTAGTACCATCACCCTAATCTGCCACTCACGTGAGCTCAGTTCAGCAGTGCCAATGTGATACAACATACCAGAATTGAAAGGAAAGCCTTACATGATCCTGGAGGAACTACACACAGCCTCCATGGAACTGACTTCCCTAGGGGCAATCTTAGTAGCAAATAGTAGGCACCTACAGGTATCGCTGAGCTTGACTGCTGCTGCTGAAAAGTATAGAAACAGTATGCTATACTGATGTACTCACCACAAATCCAAACACGCTATGCCACATACTAAAACCTTCTAAAATTGATAAAGAAAAAACCACCAAATGCATAAATTCCAGACATAAAAACAAAGTAATAAATGCAGTAATAGAAACATTTTACAAATTTCTTTTTGATGGAATAAATGAAAACTGTCAATGCCTAGCAACGAATTCAAAAGAATGAAGAAATTTAGTGAGATGAAAAAGTAATATACAAATGCAGTATTATGACAATTTATGAAATTGTTAAAATGTTCAATAAAGGGCTAGTGCTCTAGCACAGCAGGCAAAGCCACAGCTTTTGGTGAAATTATCGCATATGGATACAGCTTCAAGTCCTGGCTTCTTCACTTAGGATTCGGCTCTCTGCTAATGTACTCAGCAAAACAGCAAAAACCAGCCCTCGTTCTTGGGCCCCTGAACCAACACAAGAAACTGCATAAAGCTCTTGACTTCATAGTAGCCCAACTGTGGTTATGGCTATTTGGGGAAAGAGCCACAAGACAGAGTATCTCTGTCTTTCTTTCTCTCTCTGATAATTTTGCCTTTCAAATAAACCAGTGTTCTATTTTGTAAATGAGACATCACTGTAACAAATCAAATATTTTGACTGTCTCAAGTAAAATAAACAACCAGAAACAATTTCTGAAGCTGAAAATAGTTTTTGAAATAACCACCAACAAGGAAAAAAAAATTAAATTGAGAAGAGAAAACCTGTGATATTGTGGGATAGAAGCAACTAATTACTCTTTAGGCGATTCAGAGCGAATGGCCATTAAAAAACAAAAGTCTTGAAACAGAAAAATTTAGGAGAGACGGAGAGGCAACCTTCAAGTCCAGTGGATTTGATTGAAACTGACGTTAAAACTAGACAAAGAGAAATTCTAAGGCAAACTGTCAAG
Organism: Ochotona curzoniae; assembly: GCF_017591425.1. Lineage (NCBI taxonomy): Eukaryota > Metazoa > Chordata > Mammalia > Lagomorpha > Ochotonidae > Ochotona > Ochotona curzoniae. The sequence goes on from NW_024465414.1 coordinate 17,126, forward strand.
GCATTTGAATGACAATATTAAATCAACTAATGACTGACTCCTCAGCTGAGACCTTACAAGGACAGAGAGTGCTGAAGTATTCAAAACACTTGGAGAAGAAATGGAGAAACAGATTTTCATGACAAAGAAAAAAAAGGAATTCAACACCACCAGGCTCAAGAAATGTTTTATGGAGTTCTACATCAGAAACATAAGTAGTAAAATTTAATAGTGCAGCAGATGCTTTATTTTACTTATGTATATATGCAAACGTGTGTGTGTGTACTGATTTACATGTATAGGATATTAGCTTATGTGTGTCTGTGTGTATACACTGATTTTATACACATATGCACACACATATATAAACACACATATATATGCTAGTTTATAATACTGGTTTACATGTACAGGGCATTAACCCATCCCTATCCCTATGGGTTCTTCTTCCTTTGTCCCTAAGTCAGTTATTCATTTCACTGATACAGACTTCACTTTCTGATATGTAAATGTATCATGAAACAAAGCAAGGAAATATAAAATTATAATTAAGAATAATAGGTATGCTAGCATTATTAAGGAGTAAAATGCATGCCGTATATATCCATCAGTTCCCAGTATGTTAGTTTCTCCCATACACTTTATACTTTTTTGTGAGAGTTCTGCCTAGTAGTTGTTAATTTTGGAATAAATATATGCATTTGTATTTTTATGCCAAAATTTCTGGTATAAAGTTGTAGTATTTAAAAGAATAAAAATACCGAAACAAGAGAACTAACTTATAGTGTAGTAATAATGCTTCTCAACAAATACATATGAAAAATGAAATGGGTCTATCAGACATCTGCATTCTGGTGTTTGTTGCTACATGATTCACAATATTGAAGATGTATATTTAACCTAACTGCCCACCACCAACAACAAAAACTGTGTGACCTATGAGATGGCTACTTTCATACGACTGTCTGAGTTTGAGTTTCCATTACACTTGTGATCCCAGCTTTCTATAAATGTGCCTCTTGGGAAAGCAGCATGATGGCTCAAGTACTTAATCGTTGGTATCCATGTGGGAAGGCCAGATGGAGTTCTGGTCTCCTGGCTTCAACCTGTTCAGACCTGGCAATATTTAGTAAGTAAAACACCTGTCTTTCCCTCTTGACTCTCAAATAAATCGATCTGTAAAAAAAAAAATCTTCACAATAAAATCAAAGCATTTTTAAAGAGCTTTTTGAAATACCCATTAAATACATCTATGTGTGTACCTGTCTATCTGTCTGTCTATATATCTGAGAGAGAATGTGACAGCTGTTTAGTAATATGTCTAGTGATTAGGATACCAAAATTGTTCATAGGAGTGCTTTACCTTCTCTGGCTCCTAATTCCAGCTCCCTGTTACTACAGACACTGGAAGACAGCAAGCCTGATTCAAGTAATTGGGTTTCTATCCACTCAACAATGTATTTGGTTTACGTACCAGCATACCTGCTTTGCAGGCAATTTTAAATGAATTAACAAATGGTGACTGTCCCATTTGCCCTGGCAAATGGTATTGTTCCAGGTCAATACTAAAATTAAGGGGAAAAAAATCCCAAATGAACTATGTAACCTTCCCACATCTTACAGACACTAGCAGCTAGCAGAGCAAGATTCAGAGACTTAAAGACAGGAGAAGAGAAAAGTCCAAATTCAAGGAAATGAACAAAATAAGGAAGCACAGCTTGGCTTACCAAGAAACGGGAGAGATGCAAATAACATATCACAAGTTAGGGTAGCTATAATCATGTCACAGAAATAAGAAAGATTGTGATAATAGTGCCAAAACTGGATAAAAGAAATGGTCATTTTTCTAGCAACAACCTACCATGATGAAAGCATGAAGAAACAGAAAATCCATAAAACCAGAAGTATTAAGGCAGCAGAGTCAGTACTCGAAAAAATTCTTTAAGCTGTGAAGCATGCAGGAGCAGGTGTTTTCACTGGGGAAAACTACTGAACAAAATAAAATTATTTATCCTGAAAATCTTCCCTCCAAAGTGAAGTTAACATTATGGCATTATCATGAGTCAAAGAAATACACAAAATACACATTATCCCTCAAAACGCAAATAAATAAACACAAAAAATCTTGACAGCAAATTGTGTCCAATTGAACCGCAGAGCCACACAGCACAGCTACATGGAATTTAATTGTAAAATGCAAGAATTGGCAAAAGTCAGTACTTTTATAGGTAGGCTAGCAAAATATGGACAAAAACAACATGGTTCTCAACTGATGCAGTTAAATCCAGAAAAAACACCACACACATTCACCATCAAACAAAGGCTAGAAGAAAGCATCAACAACAAAGACCTTGCCTTTAAAGATCACATGTATCATTACAAGGCGAAAGACTGAGTTTGTTTGCTAACAAAAGGCAAGGATCCTGAAAACACATTCCTGAATGCAGTTAAAGTGGTGTGAATGCGTGTGTGTGTGTGTGTACAGTATAATAAAATCTACTTGTTTGCTGGAACTTATTTAAATGGCATATAGAAGGCCCAATATATTTTTTTAAAGATTTATTTTATTTTTATTGGAAAGGCAGATATACAGAGAGGAGGAGAGACAGAGAGGAAGATCTTCCGTCCGATGATTCACTCCCCAAGTGAGCACAACGGCCGATGCTATGCTGATCTGAAGCCAGGAGCCTCTTCTGGGTCTCCCACGCGGGTGCAGGGTCCCAAAGCTTTGGGCCGTCCTCGACTGCTTTCCCAGGCCACAGGCAGGGAGCTGGAAGGGAAGCGGGGCTGCCGGGATTAGAACTGGCGTCCATATGGGATCCCGGGCATGCAAGGCGAGGACCTTAACCACTGTGCCACCGCGCCGGGCCCAAGGTCCAATATTTTATACCTGTAAATTTTCAGGTGCTTAATAATTTTCAGATGTGTATGCTGGCAGGTCTGGCATCCACATTGACAGTAACTGCTTTCAAAACTTCTATCTCTGAACTTTTGAAAGTCAAGGTACTTTTCTTCATACAGATTATAGACTCTCTGGATAGCTAACATACCAGAAGGTTACTTATTATTAATACGGTAAGAGGTAAGACTCTAATCAATGCCATTCCTGTTTATTATCACCAATAAAAAATAATGATAATGTGACACTCGTAAATGCACTGTTACCACTAATTATACATTCTCAGATGCGATGCTTTTAGATTATGTGATTTTATATCAACAAAAATCAAATTGTCTCAATTATGATAAGGACCTCCGGTTGACTCCGACCCAGTTTCTATTTTTAGTATGGCAACATAGTACGTAACTGCTTACTGAAGACTTACCCAAAGGGAGCACAAAGATGTAATCACCGATTCAATGTGCTATGTATATTTACGTGGAAATTAATTTTACTATTTTAAAAAATTAAATAATTTTTTATTTTTATTTGAAAGGGACAGGCATCTATAAAATCTTCCATGCACTGGTTCACTTCCTATGTGTCTGCAACAGACAGAGCTGTGTGAGGTTAAAAGAGATAACCTGAAATTCATTTTAAGTCTTCCACCTGAACTAGCATCTTTAGCTTACTATCTGAAGTGCTGCCAGGGAACCAGCCTGGGTGAAGAGGAGTTGTGTCTCAAGCCACGACTCTGAAATGGCACAACCTAAACAGAAATATAACCACTGTACCAAACAGTCATCTCTGAAATGAATTTTAAATACTTCCAGAAACATAGCCTATAAGCATCCTTGCCTGGGGATGCAGAGCTAAATAAAATAATCTTTAGCAAAGATAAAAAAAATCCCAAATCCCACTGATCAAACAGTAAATTCTTCTTGGTTTTATGGAATATTACTTCTAATTCACTGATTTGCTACTTGTTGAATCAAAATTAGAAAATGCACATGTATTTCACTGCGTGTAACATGGATGATGGAAATAAATAACAATCAACTTTCTTATGTTTATTACATTTAGCAAAACTGCACTTTTAAAAAGGAGAAAGTATCAACAATATCAGAATCAAAGAAGCTAACATATTTATTGAAAGAAAAATACTTTTCCTTTTAGTTTTGCATGTTATTTTCAATTATACAGTTGTATTTCCTCATATGAATTTCTTTAAGTATTTTACAATGGAGAGGAAGCAACGTACACTATTTTATAGGCAACTTCAACTAAACAATAACTTAGGTCCTTGAAAGAGTTTGTACCTCTGTAAGACTTTTAACTGAAACATTAACTTTTTAAACTTTGCTAACAAAGTTCAGAACAAAACCTAGCTAAAACTGAAACCTGTATGAACAGTAAGTACAACTGCCATTTTCTTTTCTGCAAAATGTCTTTACTATACCAAAATCGTAATTACCTTTTAAAATGAGGATTTAATGTTGTGACCAAAAACCTAACTGTGCATAACTACAGACTGTGTGAGAAATAAGCACTGAATATTGTATTCACATTACTAAGACATAAAGGGATAACTTTCTCATCAACTAACTTTATGTAAAGGCTTATGAATCAAGCCTTTGAATACAAAGTCTTACTTGTATTTTCTTAAATTTCTTAAATTCACTTGGGAAAACTCAAATTCAAAGATTATTTTAAAAGAATTGCCCATCTAGAACATATAGTTTTGAAAATAGGCTACAAAATGACATTAATAACTGGAAGAGGATATCAACAAGTGCTAAAAAGAAAAAAGAAGTTGCAAAAAATATCTATCCCATGCTTTTGCTTTTGGCTGGCATTAGGTTTAGGTTCCTATACAACTGGAGACTTTAACACTGGATTAACTCTAGCATCTAAAAGGCCACTTAAACATGTTTAAACCTGTAAATGCAGCTTCTAAATATGACTGCTTGGCACAGAGAAAGATGTCAGAGGCTGAGTAAGCATCATGAAGCACCAAAATGCAGCACACTACCAAACAGGAAAAACATTTTTTGGGAATTTCCTACGTTGTGACAAGTCTGTAAGTGTTAACACTCAATAGCAGGAACTTCAAAGGTGTGTTAACCAAAATCCCCAATAACCATGTCCTAATGTACTGCACTCACTGAATGTTAAAATTTTATGTATGACTAATTGCTAAAACTACATCAACTTTCAAATACCCATAACTGAAAGACTTAAAATATACTTTTATGTCCCAAAGTCAACTTATGTACTACTTCTTTTTAAATTTTTGCAAACTCTAGTCAATAAAAATAACGCTCAACTTGCCAACTCTACATGGTAATTAACACTTTTCTACTATATGGACTTAAAAGAAAACTTAATTTTTAGGAGGTAGTTTGGATTAGCCTCCCAGACAAACCTGAAGTAAGAATTTAGAGTTATGTGAACATATTTCATCTAAAAATACCTTATTCTATACCAAAACATTTAAATGTTTTGCCTTTTCTAGTGTTCTTATTTTCCTTTTAATTCTTCATCTTGAATTTAATCTCTCAAGAGCATGTTGAAAAGGTCACACTTACATCTCTAAACTTAAGAGGTATTTCACATTCTTTTCATCAAAGGTTTAAAATGTGAGGTTGTGTATTTTAAGTGTATAATAAGCAAGTAAGCAACACATAATGCTGCAAAAAAAATCTTATGAGCCACATTTAGCTCTCATAGAATCCAAAATTCCCCTCTTCCATTAAGTTTCATTTATAAAATATTATTCCAAGACAAAGCACAGATAGGATAAAACCCAAAAAAGCAAGTCTTTTCAGTAGGACTTTTGAAGTTGTCTATGTTAAAAATTAGAAAAAAAGCACTGAAAAGAACATTTAAGCTTTGTTTGGCTGCATAGTTCACTTAAACAAGATGAAAATCAAATACAAATCTAGTCAGTGTTGTATATAAGTGTTTCAAATGCAAAGTTCCACTCTCAGATAGTCTGTAAAGATTAGGAAGCAAGACAAGAAAATGACTGCCATGCTATAATACTAAGCCCTGACAGTAAAACCTCCCAGTTTATGCTAGTAGATGTGTCCAATAGAAAAATCAGCACAGAAAAATATTTCCTGCTTTTAAAGTTACCAATCTTACTTTGTCTCAATGAGTACCACCAAGATGTGCAGCTTAAGGATTGCAGGCAAATGTAAACAGAATCCATTTCTGCACATAGCATAAATTAATACACTGTACTGTATGTGACTGAAGCTAATCTGCTTTAAAATAAATTTTCTCCCTCCACAAACACCAATATTCCTCCAAGTTGTCTAGAAGAATCATTAGGGCAGGTCAACTTCTTTATGATGCCGCATGATGTGCTGGTTCTTTTCTGAAGGTCTTCGGAAACCTTTCTTGCAGTACTCACATCGGTGAGGATAGTCTTTTGTATGAATGGAAATAACATGCCGTTTAAAGCCTGAGGCGTCTGTAGTGCTATATTCACAGTACTCACACTGATACACTTTCCTGCCACTGTGTGTCTTCATGTGCTTTTTAAGCTCATTCTGTTGGTTAAATCCCTTTCTACATCTCTTACACCTAAATGGATCATCCTTTGTGTGAACTGAGAGAATATGGCGACTTAGAACAAACGGATCTGTAATCTTAAAGTCACAATGTCTACATTGGTGCAATTTTTTACCTTTGTGGGCAGCCACGTGTTTCTTAAGTTCTGAAGGCCGGTGAAAGCCTTTATCACACATGTCACATTTGTGGGGGTAGTCCTTTGTGTGAACCGAAATAATGTGTCGTTTCAAATCACTTGAGTTTGAGCTCTTATGGTCACAATGCAAACACTGGTGTGTTTTGCTTTCTTGGTGGGTAACAGCATGTTGCTGCACTTCTTTGGTATTTGGGAACGTCAGAAGACACATGTCACACTTAAATGGCATCTCTTTACTGTGCTTAATTTTCACATGTGTTTTCAAGTTAGAAGAGTCTGCAGACTTGTATTCACAGTACTGGCATTCATATGGCTTCTCACCAGTATGGATCCGCATGTGCTTTCTTAGTTCTGATGGGTGACGGAAGCCTTTACCGCATTCCACACAAATGTGAGGGAAATTTTTACTGTGGACTGCCAAAAGGTGGCGATTCAATAGCCCTAGTTCAGCTGTCTCATATTCACAGAATTTGCACTTGTGCATTTTGTTGGCTCCTTTTTCCTTATGCACCATTTTATGAGTTAACAAATCCCCAGCGTGAGAGAAATGCTCTCCATACTCATTGCATTCAATGGATTTCTCTGTCTTGCTGGTTAGCTTGTGGCTTTCCAGGTGATTATGTAAATTTACTTTCTTGTTTGTAGCGTAGTCACAGTCAGTACAGCGGTACTTCTTGGTAAGGTACTCAGGATGGTTTTTCATGTGCCTTTTCAAGAATCCTCTGGATTTAAATTTCTTCCCACAAATAACACAAGGATAAACAGTCAAGGGCTGTCCATCAGGACCAATGATAATTGCTATGAAAGCAAAAAAAAAAAAGTGCATGAGTAATTAAGACAAACTTTAGTTTCTCCAAAATGTCAACATGCTCTAAACATCATTGGGAAAACACACCTAAGTTATGACCAGTCTGTCAGTAGCAGTTGGGTAATAAAAAGAACTTGTCCTGCTAAGAATAAAAATGTAGAGGAAATCATTTCTCAAATACAGCGTAATGTTTCTGCTTAGATCATTTGAAATAAAAATTAGGCTGACAATAACATTTAAGTGCATATATATAAAAAATCCCATATATAAATACATACAAAACCAATCCAGGAAAGTCATATGTTCTGTGAACAATTTAAGCAATTAGGACTCTGTGCCTCTATAAATTATGCTTGCTTTCTGATACGTTTGTTTAAATTTATTTATGAAAACATTGTATAAATCTATACCACTGAGTCACCACATATTTTCATTTCTTTCCTTCAAATTATGATTGACAAAATCTGCTTCTTTCTTATCTACATAAATCATTCATGACTATCAATGAACTCTGAAACCTTATTTTCAAATTGATACATAAAAGCACATGTGGTCTGGTGGCTAAATGCCATTCCTTGTGTCCACCGTGAATATATATTAGGGTTTTATCTGAAAACTCACTGTGCCTTGCAACATTTGTACCCTCACCTGTTTGGTACTGCCTGGAATCAGGTCTTCTCCTTTTCTTTGTTTTTTGTTTAGCCAGTCTGCTGAGGCTAGCAGACTCATCTATGTGCAAGAGGGCACTGGCAGTGCCATTCCGGTTTTCAATTCCATCAGAATTATTACCTAACAATATGCATTAAGAAAAAATGATGCAGTATTATAAATTATAAAGAATTAGGAATTCCTTCTAACTACAACAATAAGACATGATACTCATGAATGACAGAACTCCCTGTTTTTGGTAATGGGCTTTATGGGCATGTTTATGAAAGCATGACTACGAGAAATGCCAAGCTTCCACATATAGCAGCACCCTTACCGCACAGATTCCTGTGATACATCCCAAATCGTGAGGTCACAAGCTAGGTAAAGTCAAAGTCAAACTGCACATATGCCCTATGTACTTCTTGCACAAAGATTTGAGCAAAAGAAACAGAGTAACAAGAGGAACTGACAAACTATATATTCTTCCCCTACTTTTGCTTAAATCACCCTATTCCCTTCATATTTCTGAAGTCATAAAAGTACAGAAGTTACCTGCTAACTACAAACTGCCATTCAAGACTCACCGTAAGCAGCTGCCCATGCTACTGGCAGGAAGGTTTTGATTTCATTGCCATCCATTTGTTGTTCATGTGCAGCAACAGCTGCAACCGGAGCATCTTCCTCCCCTACAATCACTTCCATATATACTTCATCAGCAATTTCAACAACATCTTAAATAGAAAATTAAAAACCCTTTGTGAGATTTACACGGCTAATACAGGAAAATATATTAGTAATGATAAGGTACTAAATATTCGATATTACTCAATGTGTGTGTGTGTGTGTGTGTGTGTGTGTGTGTGTGTGTGTGTGTGTGTGTGTGCTTTTTATATTGCTTGAAGGTAGACAGATGATTAGGAGTCTCCAAACTCCTGCAACAGCTGAAGCTTGCAAGCTGAAGCTGCCAACTCAAGCTAGTCTCCCATGTGGAGCAGCAACGGACTAATTATTTGAATGCCACTTGCTGCATCCCAGGGTGAGGTTTACCTGGAATTCGAAGTGAAGGCAGGCTTGGAACTTAACTGAGGCACTCAGATTTGAGGCACTCAGATTTGGGACTCTGATGTCTTACTGCTAGGCTTGCCCCATAACTTATCTTTCAAACAACAATCTAAAGCTTTCAATAACAACCCCGGTGTCATCCCATGCAGCATGACAGCACGATTGCTAAAATTGTAGTGCTCGTTCCCTCAAACAGTGGCAAAACCAAGAAAGTTGAACAGAAAACAAGTAATCTCCCAGAAAAAGGCCACCTGCTTACTTAAATCTTCATCTTCTTGTTGAGAGTCATCCACAGTCACATAAACCATCTTTTCCCTGGCAACATGGGCACTGTTGTTCTGATCAAGTAGCTCGATTCCATGAACATTTTCACGCTCACTCTCTACAATGTCTACAGTTCCACCTTTCAGGGGAAAACAGAGCTCCAAGAATTTATTCCAAAATTTGTTTTAACCAGTTTCACTTATTACCTTTCACTGTATTCTTTTTTTTTTAGTTTTTTTTTATTGTTATGTGATACAGTTTTATAGGTACTGGGATTCCCCCCATCCTTCCCATAACCCTCCCTCCACGGTGGATTCTTCCACCTTGTTGCGTAACCACAGTTCAAGTTCAGTTGAGATTCTTTCATTGCAAGCATATACCCAGCACAGAGTATTCTTATATGCACTTTCCCATACATTAAAATTAAGTCTTCTAGTATCAGAAGATACTAAATCAGAAGATAAAATCAGAAATGATTTTAAATTTTCTACTTGAAATAAACAACTACTAACATCAAAAAAGTTAACAAAATTAACCAAACACTTGGAACAGGAAATACAAAGTGCATACGTTTCTTCTTCTTACCTAGGTCATCCTCTCCAGTGTCAGCTTTAAAAATGTATACCTCGATCACTTCAGGGCAAGTGCCATCTACTTTACAAGGATTCATTTCTGACTCTGCATCCATCGGCAATCCAGAAGGACTGTCATGTTCTACTTTGCCAGCATCATCTACTAAAAACGGGGGGAAAAAACCTGAATAATAACAGTAGACATTTAAGCAAAGTAATGCTGAAGTCTTTCTGCAAGAACAATTATTCAGGTTTATATGAAAGTGGTTGCTTTAACCAAGACAACATATAGATGTACATTTCACAAAAATTATTGTCAAAAGACACCAAAGAAAATACTTTACTTTTGTGCACCTAATTGAAAGCAGCACTGTGTGTCACATATTTGTAAAGATCTTGCAAGCGGGCCTGGCATAGTAGCCTAGCGCTTAAAGTCCTTGCTTTACACGCACCAAGATCCCATACTGGTGCGGGTTCATATCCCAGCTTCTCCATTTCCCTTCCAGGTCCCTGCTTGTGGCCTGGGATGTCAGCAGAGGACGGCTCAAAGCCTTGGCACCCTACACCCACGTGGGACCCCCAAAATAAGTTCCAGGTTCCTGGCTCCTGCCTTTGGATTGGCTCAGCTCTGGCCATCCGGCCACTTCGGAAGTAAATCAGCAGATCTAGGATCTTCCTCTCTGTCTCTCCTCCTCTCAGTAAGTCTGACTTTCCAATAAATACATAAATAAATACATAAATAAAACAATTTCTTACCAGCATTATCTCAACATTAAAACCAGCAGTCTTAACACAAATATTTTATTAGCATTATCTTTACTTTTTTACATCTTAATATAACTTTATTTTATCTCCTTCTGTTGAATCATAGATTTTTAAAAAATCAATCTGTGGTTGAAAGAATGGTATAGTGCAGTGGAACAACATAAACTGATTTAAAACTTAGAAATAAAGAACCTATAAACTTCAGAATAAGATTTTCCCAAATAAGAAAGTATTTCTGAAAATGCTAGTAACAACTATCTTTAACATGGCATCTTCAAATTCTGTCAACCACATGTACGCCCATACTTGGAACTGCACTGAAATGCAATTTTCAATATTTAGCTTGTGCAAGAATTCCTTTTCTTAAATTGGTTTCTACAATTTGCCTTTCCATCTTCATAAATTTGCCTGTACTTTTAATACAAGATTGTTGCTAAGATTTGCTTATTGTTGCCCATCTTAGGAACAAGATGTATTTGTCTTTGTTCTCATAACCCTACACTAGTAAACACTTGTAAGATTCTGTAACTTGATTTTTCTATACTGCAGTCTAAAGGGCAACACTGCTCCTTTTCCTACCAAGTGAAATACAAATTGCAGTCAAGCAACTGAAAACTTCCCCAACAATTTCATATCCCAGTTGCCCCAATTTTGACTCTTTTTTTAATGTTTTAACTTTACATTAAGAGATTTTATTATTGAGATAAATGGCACAACTTCAACCCACAACTAAATTCACAAGCTTTGTTTTCCCTACATGTTATCAAAAAAGCAATTTTACTCATCCCATAAAACAGACTTTGCCATTAGGCTCTTCATCACATCCTCTCTTTACTTTTTCAACATATTTGTTGATCCATTACTTTTCAGGGCTATTTCTATCTGCAAACAATATTTTCTCCCTCCCTGGAGCCAGTAATCAAAAACACACGATTTGAGCTCAATCTCCTTTGCACAAATATTTATCCAATTATTCACACTGCACATTTCCTAAATTCAAGGTAATCAGGATTTTAATGCTTAAGACTGTTATCCATAATCTTCCATTAAGACTACTAACTGAAATATCTTAAAATGAATTCACAATTCTCAACTGACTAGCTCTTTCACTGAAACTGATACGTCTGCCTGACTCTCTCTTTCCTGAATTTAGTGTCTGTATTAATAACTTCAGTTTGCAGTTGGTGAGGTATCCCTGCAACAAACTCAGAAATCAAAGCTCTTGTTGAATAAAGTTATTTTTTCCTAAAACACCAGTGCTTAAATAATTTACTTACTAATTTTGTATTTGTATAAGCTAATATGTAAGTCAGTCACCATGAGGAAATAGGATCTGTTTTGATCACAATTCTGTAACATTGTCATGGCATTAGTAACTATCCAGAAATCATTTTAAGGACAGTGCTCATGTATACCAGTCTACAAAGCAAAAAGAACATGTTTTAAAAACCCTATTAAGAAAATATTTTAGGAAACACGAGGTTCAGTTTTGTTTTTTCAATTGGTAACAGAAGTGAAAATAGTCAAATTCACATCCAGATATTTTTGTTTTGGATGCCTACTTTGTTAGGTAACCTTGTTTATGCAAATAGTTTGTCTAATATAGTCTTAAAAAAAATTAGTACCCACATTTTACCAGTTTCTGCAGTCTTAAGTGCCTTCCATATAGTTCTCTTCCTCTCTCTTTTTTTTAACCAATAAATATCAAGCAGGCCTAACACTCAAGAATATTAAATTTTAAAAATCCTACCATTCGACTGTTTGAATTGAGTAAGTTCAGTGGGCATAAAATGGATAAACTATAGATGCCTAGGATACATACAGTGTCTTTTGTTTTGCTGTTATTTGACACAGGTATCCGTGTAGCTAATTCACTAATCTAACTGTAACTATTATGGTGCAGTTTTACCACACTATCAATTTTTAATTAGGATAATGAATCACCTCCAGATTCTAATCATGTTTACAACGAGATGCCCATAAAACCCAACCTCCTACAATGCAAAATACACAATTAAGTGTTTTCAGAGAATTTATGTGGTTGACAGGAGTTATCATTTTCTAATTTCAGTATATTTCCTTTGAGTTTCCCACCTCAAAAGAATTTCTTTCAGAACCAAACATCCGTTGATCTTTCGATATACATCCATCCATCTACTTGCTTAAAAGGAAGAAAACTGAGTGACAAACGGAAAGAGCAGAGGAAGAGGGGATGAAGAGACTCTTGTGTTTTCTAAGATTTTGGAGGCTTTTCACATTTTTAAAGGTGTATTTATATTTCTTCTAAAGGCAGTTCTGTACAGAGAGAGAAGAAATACACAGCAGGTCTTCCATCTGCCAGTTGATTCCCCAAACGGCTGCAACAACTGAAGCTGAGTCAATCCAAAGCCAACAGCCAGAAGCTTCTCCAGGTCTGCCATGTGAGTGCAGGCTCCCAAGGCTTTGGGTCTGTCCTCTACTGCCTTCTCAGGCCACAAGAAGGAGCCGGGTGGATACCACAGTAGCTGGGAAACAAACCAACGTTCACATGGATTGCCAGTGCTACAGCGTGAAGGACTAGTCTGTTGAACCACCGCACTGGTCCCTGACTAACTGACTTCTAAGGCTCGTAATATTCAGAGTGGACCTGGTGTTGTGGCCTAGCGGCTAAAGTCCTTGCCGTGAACATGTCAGGATCCCATAAGGACACTGCTTCTAATGCTGGCAGACCTACTTCCCATCCAGCTCCCTGCTAGTGGCCTGGGAAAGCAGCAGAGGACAGCCCAAAGCCTTGGGACCCTGCACCCGTGTGGGAGTCCCGGAAGCAGACCCTGGCTCCTGGCTTCGGATTGGCTCAGCTCCAGCCATTGCAGTCACTTGTGCAGTGAATCATCACATGCAAGATCTTCCTCTCTGTCCTCCTCTCTGTATAGATCTGACTTTGCAATACAAATAAACGAATAAACAATAGTAAGAATAATAATAGAAAATTTTTAAAAAGAAAAGAAAGAGACATTCTGAGCTAGGTAAGGCTGAAGTCAGCCACTAAGAGTTCATTTTGAGTTTTGTACAAAGGTACCAGGTGTCCAAGCAGCTGGGAATTAGAAAAGCTTATTCATTTGGGGGATGGAGAGAGCACGGGAAGAAGAAAAAGATTTACCACCCATGGCTAGGTACTCTCTAAATACCCACAGCAGGTTGTGAATTAGATTAAGTTAATTTTAAAAAGTGGGTAAAAACCAGAATCACGTGAATGTAGAGAGCACGCTTAAAAATTCAAATTGCGGGCCCGGCGCGGTGGCACAGGTGGTGAAGTCCTCGCCTTGCACGCCCGGGATCCCATATGGACACCAGTTCTATCCTGGCAGCCCCGCTTCCCTTCCAGCTCCCTGCCTGTGGCCCGGGAAAGCAGTCGAGGACGGCCCAAAGCTTTGGGACCCTGCACCTGCATGGGAGACCCGGAAGAGGCTCCTGGCTTCGGATCGGCATAGCATCGGCCGTTGTGCTCACTTGGGGAGTGAATCATCAGACGGAAGATCTTCCTCTCTGTCTCTCCTCTCTGTATATCTGCCTTTCCAATAAAAAAATAATAAAAATAAATCTTTTTTTTAAAAAAAATTCAAATTGCAAGCACTAGAGAACTGATATCTGTGAACTAAACCAAACTATGACCAATCATGCACCGGTTAATGAAGCAGCAAACACAAAGAAGAAAGCTGGCATCCCACAGAAATAAAGAGCACAGGTTAAAACCTGTTTTAGGGTTGCTGTCGTGGCGCAGGGTAAGGCATTTCATATGGGAACCAGCTGTTCCTCGCTAACAAGCCTAGAAAAGCAGTAAAAGATGGCCCAATTCCTCAGGTACTACCCACAAGGCAGAGAAGATGGAGTTTTAGGATCCCCGCTTTGGCCTGGGCTCACTCTTGAAGCATATATATAAATCGCCAACCATCTTATCCGTAAACTATTTTTTAAAAAAGATATTGATTAAATTCCAAAAGCAAAGGTTTACTAAAAAATTTGCTTTAAAGGGAAACATGGTAATGAGATGAACAAGCACAGAAGTGACTGCATCATAAAAAGACATATATATATTTTCAAGGTGAATGTCATTCATGTGTTATAATTCCTGTTACTAAAAGATCCAGACACGCATCTCATGATTTCATTAACATCAGTCCTTTTTCATTCTTCACCTTTCTCATCTATTTCATTCTCAAGCATAAAGAACTTCATACCATTTCACTTAAGTATGGCTTATTTTACCAGGGAATATATGAAATTAATCTTGACTTTAAAAAAGCCTAAAGAAAAAAAAATTATTCTTGAAAGAAAGCTTTTAAAAACACCTTTGAAATTCACTCCAAGACTTACAGGAAATCATAAGGTAGTCCTCACAGTTGCCTTTATCATCTTCCTGGTCCACCGGGATCCCACTGGCATCTAAGATTGCTTCGGATGCACAATCTGCTAGCAATACTTCTTCTGAAACTAGGTCGGTTGTTAAAGGATCAGTGATGATTTCTGCTTGTACTACACTATCACGTACTATATGTTCAATGTGTGCAACAGCAGACACATGAATAGATTCACTTGTCAAAACATGTTCGGGCATAGACAACGAGGCTGAAGTAATATCAGAACCTAAAACATCATCTGGGACTGGGCATTGTGCTAAAGAAACTTCTTCGGTTACATCCGAGTCAAACATTTGCTCAGGAATGATGACACTTTCAGATATATTGGCTTCCTCTAAGATATCTGAGCACTGCACATCCTCTATAACAACGTCTTCAATAACATCTTGGATTACAACTGAGTCTGGATCATCAGGAGCAAAGTTATGCACAGTTATGTCTGAATTAGAAACAAAAACAGTTTCTTGTACTTCCACAACAATTTGGTCACTATCCATGTGTGTTGCATCAGGTCCTGGAAAAAAATTAAAATGACAAATTTCAGGTAAATATGCATCACTATCTGAAATAATGTAGATACTACTATTTCACATCTATCAGAAAATATGCTACCTCATTAATGTTCCTCACATAATAAAAAAACATTAAAGAAAAGCAGAACGCATGCTAATTTGCATAACATTTTTAACCCATGCATTTCACTTGGCTTTCGTTAACAGTTAGCAGGTAAGTATCAGCAAAAGAAACCACTTGCAAGTAGTCACACAGAAAGAAAAAAATTGGGGGGTGGGATCTTGAAACACGAATAGCATAAAAGAACTCCTAGGGCACTAAAAGGAAAACACATTACTCATCGCAAATTCAGAAAATACAGCATTTTATTCCTTCACTGTGCATTTCTCTGTTCTCATTTCCAGTCACAACAAATCTTTTGTCTCTCTCACATCCTTCTTTTCCCAAATTCCTTTACTTGTTTTTTTCCACTATGCTTCCCACTCCTGCCCTTTTTAATTGTGATGTAGCCTTTATGATTCTGGAAATGGAAAATCATCCTTTTCAACTAAGACATACAAAGATAAGGAAGGAACATGAAAATGGTAAATGGTTACGGAGCTAATTTGTGGGATCCGTGTAGTGGCACAACAGAAGAATCTTCTGCCCTGCAGTACCAGCATCCTAAATGTGAACCACTTCTAGCTTTGGCTGCTCCACTTCTGATTCAGCTCTCTGCCTTATGCTGCTTCTGCCTTAAGCCAGCAACAGAGGGTGGATGACTCAAGTCCTCTAGGACCTTGCACCCACATGGGAAATCTGGAGGAGATCCTCGCTCCTGGGTTCAGATCAGCTAAGCTCTCTGTCAATTCTGGCCATTTGGCAAGTGAATCGTTAGACTGAACATCTTTCTCTCTGTGTCTCCTGCTCTCTGTAAAATTTGCCTTTCAAAAATAAAAAACAGATGTTTAAAAAAAATACCTAATTTTTCAGTGAAAATTCATTGAGGATAGTTCGGACAGAACCTATTCCAAATTCTTCATCACCATCAAGCCTCCTCCTTCTAGGATCCTAGGACCAATTATTTCCTTAGGATAAACATACATATAAACATTGTAACCGTAGAACCTCCCCAATCTAAGGCTACCAGACAATGAAGAAACAAAAGTAGAGGAAGGAACAAATGAAAAGTCCAGTAACACAAGCAGATTTAGTCAAGTTCTCATATTTCACACTGCATGTGATGTCTAAATGAAGTATTTAAAATAAACTCCTCTGCTTCGAAGAAAATGCATATATCTTATCAAAAAGGTAAAATAAGAGCAAATAAAACCAACTAGGCATCATGGTTCTTTAAGAAAGAAGCAAATACTGAGATTTAACATCAAAACTATTCAGGTGATGTCAAACTTCTATTTCTAATTCATACTAGATAAAATTCAAGCAGATGCCTAATCTAATGACTGATTAGGTCTTCCAAGAAGCACACAGCTTCTTGTTCAACAAGAACAGAAGTAGTAAAATGTAGAAAGTCTTTAGTGTCAAATATTACTCATTTGAAATACAGAAATAACAATGAAAGAAACTTTCACAAAATAATGTGTACCCAGGGTTTACAATACAATCTACAAATCGGCAAACATGAACCTGAAAACAGTTCGAATGGTCCAAAGATATCTGCTAGCACTGTATGCCCTGGCAAGTCATTTAAACTCTGGGTTTCAATTTCTTCTAAAGTAGGACCACAATATCAGCCATGCACACCACCCAGAACTATGCGTCCTAAAAGTCAGAGCTTTCATTACTATTTTGCACATAAAAATGGAGACCCTGACAGTTGAAGTAACTTTCTCAGAGACAAACACTTTAAGTGACATCAGGACTAAAAATGTTACTAGTTCTTCAATCTACCAATTAGCTCATTATCAAACCAAGCTAACAAGTACTTGATCTTTTTTTTCTGCAAAGAACTTATATTTCACCATTTTTATTTGCATTTGCCATTATTAAGCCACAATTAACAACTGCAAGTAACTTGTTAAACACAAATGATCTTAAAAATCCTTTTTTTCCTGTGGAAATTACTCCTTCTTTTACGTTGCTAATATGGTCACTTAAAATTACTGAAAGTTTGCCTTGAAACTGTAACTATTTTGAAATACAAAACATGAAAACACAGTCCCTAATCTGAAGCCTCTATAATATCATTTTCTTGGACCCATGATTAATCTGAAATTGTGGAAACATTTTTTCTACAGTTAGAATTTCATAAAGTAGCTCTTACGCTGCTTGTAAATGAGCTAACATTTCATTTGCTTGATGCAGAGGCTCCTTTTAGGAACATGTGAGAGTTGTAGACAGAACAGGGTTAAATGCAGAGGAGCTTGGAATTGTACTTTATCTCCTAAGCAATGAAGATCTGAGAAATGATAAGACATAGTTGTTATTTTAGGATGAACACGTACAGAAGCTGAACAATGAGAAAAACAGTTTAACTGAAACAAATTAAGAATTAGGCAACATAGCAAGCAACATGTAATAGGAACTAGCATGAAGAAAAACAGCATGTTAAGTAGAATTTTCTTGCCAGGCCCTCTTGGCCCCTTCAGCCTATATCATGCCTATGCAATGTCCACACTGTTATTTCTGGTGCCTGTGAGTACAACATACTACTAAGGCTTACCACCACAGGTTTAGCAGGAATTATTTAGCGTATAAAATCTTAAAATAGATTATTTTGCATCATCTGGACAGGCCACATCTGATCCATTTAATCTTAAATGAAGAACTTTCAATGGCTCAAGTTAGAAAGTTGAAGTGGAGTAATAAAGCTCAGAGATTTTAAATCCAAAGGATCTCAATTTGTCATGGATGGAAGGAGTCACATAGGAAGTATGTGAAGAAACACCGGCAGCCACAAAAGCAAGTCAAGTCTCTGGCCAACAGCCATCAAATTGGGAATTTGTGAAACCACAAGGAATCATATTCAGTTAATCATCTCAATTCCCTTGGCTTTGGGTTAATTTCTCAAGTACCAAGAAAAAAACGCAACTGTAATACTTAGAATGCAGATATGAGAAACCTGAGGTAAGTGACCCAGCCAAAACATGACAGATCTGTGACTAAGGGAAACTGAGACAAAAATCTCATTACCTTAACCTAGGAAGTTTATGGTAATATTTAAAGGAATGCAAATTGTGGTGTTAAAAATGGATAGCTACTGCACAAACACTTACAAATGCAAAGAACTTGCTGACATGAGACTCCTTATAGAAGAACCAAAAACCTCAGTTAAGAGACTACTGGAACTCATAAGAAACTTTGGCAGGGTAGCAGGATACAAAATTAATGAACACAAATCAGTGGCACTAGTGTACACAAATAATTCTATGAGAAAGAAACTAAGTACAGTCCCTTTTAAAATAGCAGGAAGGGATCTTAAATATTTAGGAATTAAGCTAACTAAATATGTGAAAGAACTCTATAATGAAAACTAGAAAACATTTACAAGGAAACAGAGGAAGACTTTTGAAAAACAGAGAACCTTGCCATGTTCCTGGATTGGTAGGATTATCATCAAAATGTCCATATTTCCAAAAGCAATATACACATTCAACACAATCCCAATCAAAATCACAACAACACTGTTCTCAGAAACAGGAAAGAAGATACAAAAGTTCGTGTGGAAACACAAGAGACCATCAACAGTCAAACCTATCCCGAAGAATGAAAACCAAGCTGGAGAAATCATAATTCCAGACCTCAATACATACTACAGAGCAGTGGTCATCAAAACAGTCTGGTATTGGTAACAAACAGAAAATAAGATCAGTGAAGCAGAACAGAAACACCAGAAGGGAGTCCACACAAAAAAACAGCCAACTAATCTTTGACAAGAGAACTGAAAACAACCCAGGTGAAAATCCTGGTCTATTCAGCAAATGCTGGTGGGTCAACTGGACGGAAGCTTGCAGAATTAAGAAGCAAGGCCCACATCTGTCACAGTATACAAAAATGAGCTCTAAATGGCTCAAGGACCTAAATCTACCCCCAGAAACCATCGAACTATTACAGAAAAACATAAGAAACACTCTCCAAGAAACAGGAATGAGAAAAGTCTGCTTAGAAAAGATGACAAAAGCACAGGCAATCACAGACAAAAATAAACAAATGGGACTATATCAAACTAAAAAACTTCTATACAGCAAAGGAAACAATTAACAAAGTGAAGAAGCAACCAACAGAATGGGAGAACATTTTTACACACTGGACAAGTGATAAGGGACTAATATCCAGGATTTACAAAGAGCTTCAGATCCCAGGGAGAGTAAAAAAAATAAAAACCAAACAACAACAACAAAATGGGCAAATGAAATGAACAGAAATTTTTCAAAAGGCCAGATTCAAATGGCTAACAGACACAGGAAACGATGCTCAGGCTCCCAGCCGTCACGTATATACAAATGAAAATCACGCTGAGGTACCACCTAACTCCATCTACATTCAGAACACTAACAACACCTGCTGGTGTGGATGTGGAGAGAAAGGCACCCTTTTTCACTGCTGGCGAGAGGGCAGGTTAGTACAATCACTGTGGAAATCACTATGAGAGTACTTGGAGAATTGCAAATAAACCTGTCATGACTCAGCTATCCCATTCCTAGGAATATACCCAACGGAAATGCAAACTGCAGGTGAGAAGGGGATCTGTAATCCTATATTTACCTATATTTACAGCAGCAGCACATTATGCAATAGAAAAGACACTGAAACAATGCAGATGCCTGTCCAAAGATGAGTGGTTAGAGAAACTGGTACATCTACTGCATGGAATATTATTCAGCCATTTTAAGATTGAAATCGCACCATTTGCAACTAGATGGTTACAACTAGAGACCATTATGCTCAGCAAAATAAGTCAATCCCAAAAAGACAAATACTGTATGTTCTCTCTAAGGCAACAATCACGTAAACTAGAAATGTATAGTGATGGAGTAATAGAGACCACCGGATTCAGATGTGAGAACACAATGTAACATGCATCCCTACTTCCAAGTCAAGGATAGGCATAGTTAGACAATGGAATGATGACAGAATGATGGAATTATAACTCCTTATGAAGGACTATACTACTGTAACAATATGGGGAAAACTATCCAAGGTGTGCTGAAATTTGGGGAGGGAGAATTTCAGACTCTATAAAATTGTATCATAAAATTCAAAATTAAAAATAAAACTAAAAATGCAAAGTGATTTGGGGACTGTTCTGCCTCTGCCTGCAATGCTCATCCCATATAGGTATGTGCAGCCTGTGCTACTTCTGATGGATCCATCTACCTGATAATGGCCAGAGGAAGCAGTAGAGGATGCCCTAAGGCTTGGGATCCTGAGACAACTTGGGAAATACGGAAGAAGCTCATGGACCCTCTCTACTCATTGACTCAGCTTGGGCCACTGAGGCCATCTGAGGAGTAAACCAGTAAATGGGAGACATCTCCTTCCCTCTTCCTCTCTTTTTCTCTGCAAATATGTCTTCAAAATTAAAAGAAAATGTTAAAAAAAGTGTGATTTTGCAATCACGAAACCTGTGAACTTTTTCGCAAAGCTCACTAAGAAAAGCCTACATTCTGTTTCCTTTTGTTTCTGCTCTTCCTCTCTAGGGAAATGAATGACTTGGAGCTCCAGGATGTCAATGATCTAGACCATAATCCTACTGATGAAGGAAGCGACTCAACTGACAAATGGACTAACAGTTTTAAAAAGAACTCTCACTGCCACAGCATTTGCAATTTAGCTTACAGGGTTCTGGTTTTCCTTTTGCTCCTTTTTTGTAGAAAAAGAAAATTCCAAGAGAATAAGCTTTTGAATATTCTTCATCACTGAACTTAATAAACTGAACTTACAATTAAAAGCTTACATTCGTTTGAACAGTACACTTGTAATGTGCGCTGCTGCTAAGCACACTGATGAACACTTGCAGAATTTAAACCATGGTGCTAGTGAGGGTTGCAATGAAAATTAGGAACATTTTACTAGAAACTGAGAAAAGTCATTCTGGTTACATCACTATAGGTTTAGGAAAACTCTGTTATGTGATTATATGGAAAGTGTAACTTGTAGCAACTCAGATATATAATTAGGGGACTTCAACCAAGTTTTGTAAAAGCTTCTTGACACAAATTCAAGAAAAAGGAATAGTGGTAATTTCTATCATGCCAAAAAAAAAATGTAATGCACTTGGGAAATTCTGAGCCTATTAAGAAAGGGAAGAAAAAGTGAAATTTAGAAGATTCTTTGACAGTTTGAATCACAATGTGACCAGGGAGTCAGTGGTTGGGGGTCTTACTGAGGGGGTTGTATCAGCCCTTCTCTCTGCCTTGCTTGTTGGGCTTTAGCAGAATTCAAAATGGCTGGCAGGAAAGCTAGGAAGGACCCTAGGAAGGATTTTGGAAACTCCAAGACTAATTTAGTTTCCCCGTTGCAATTCCAGATGGGCTGTACACATCAACACATGAAGTCCAGCCGTGGATGTGTGGGTGTGAATCCTACTGTGTACAGTGCAGCCATGCTGGAAGTATGTCATCGCAGAGGTACCTGAGCTGGTGGGAACTGCATCAAAAGACTTACAGGTAAAGAGTATTATCCCGTGTCACTTGCAACTGGCTATTCATGGAGATGAATAACTCGACTCTGTCATAAAGGCTACAATTGGGTGGTGGTGGTACCATCCCACACATCCACAGTCTGACTGAGAACAATACAAGAAAGGACAACACAAGACTAAAGGATGCCTGTATTCCTTATTATCTCAGGACTTCAAGTACTATAACAACTGTGCAGTGTTGGTGATTCCACCGGAGTGCATCTCTGTGAAAAACACAATTTTGCCTTTTTGCAATCCTATTTCAGCAAATCAGAAGTTTAATTAGCTTTCCAACCAACCAAATTTCTGCATTTAAGTCTTAATCATATTTAAATGGTACTGTGACTTCAAAAGAGCTATTGATTTTGATGTAGTGGGCTTTGATTGATTTGACTGTTTTTTAAAAACTGCCTGGATTTTAAATGTAATTATAGTAAGTTATAGTAACAAACATTGGGTTTTGTACACACATTATTTCTACCCACATGTATAAGCTCAATAAATGTCATCTCCCAAAGGGGGAAAAAAAAGTTCTTTGCCAGGAAAGGATTGGGGAAAAAACCAAGAAAGATTAAAAAAAATATATGTCTCCATGCACTAAATTAAAATAAGACTCACAGAAACCACAATAAAGATGTCCAGTATGAAACACTGGACAACTCAATCAATTCAAAATAAAATAAAATAACACAAACGAAAATCTCTTAAAAAAAAAACTAACTAAAACTATAGCTTAAGTCCCAATTAAATGCAATGAAGTCTTCAAGGATTTACTCTAAGAAAACTGCTGGTTTGAAGCAGAGGATATATATTCTGAAAAAAAAAAAAACAAAAAAAAAACCAAAAACTGACTCCTGAAGTTCTAGGATCAAAGGAAAAGGCTGATAGTGTACTATATCTGATGAAAAAAAGCAAGGAAAACAGCAGAACACAACTGACTATTCTCAGGTTGTAAAACTTGAGAAAGTACACCTAGATAGATTTGACAGTTTCTTTGCTCTAGTGCCTGAATGCTTCCACAATTTACTTACTTTGGACCAGATACTTAGAAGCATCTGACTTTGTTAGGTGCAGATAAGTTGTTCATTGCTCTGGGGTCAGAAGATGGATAATAACTGTGATTTATATTATATCATATTTATAAATTATCATTAAACATATATTATTATTACTAGTGTATGTATGGGTGTATGTATAATAAGTGTATAGAATTTATATTATACATAAGAACTGTTTATGTATAATATAAAGTATAATATATACATAAGGGTTTATACACTTCAAAATAACTTACATCTAAAATATCACAGAGACTTAAGACAGGGACTGCTTAAGAATTATGAATAGCAGGCCAGGTGTGATAGTGTAGTGATTAAACTCCTTGCCTTGCATGCGCCGGTATCCCATTTGGGCGCTGGTTGTAATCCCAGCGACCCCCGATTCCCAACCAGCTCCCTGCTTGTGGCCTGGGAAAGCAGTGGAGGACAGCCCAAAGCCTTGGGACCCTGCACCCGCGTGGGAGACCAAGAAGAGCTAGTTCCTGGCTCCTGGCTTCGGACTGGCTCAGCTCCAGCTGTTGCAGCCGCTTGGGGGGTGAATCATCCGAAGGAAGATCTCCCTCTTTCTCTCCTTCGAATGGCTAATTTTAGAAAAGGATTTATTGCTAAGAATCTTGTAGACAAGCCAATGTATTTACCTTTAGAAAACATATTCTCAAAACCAGAATATATACAGTGATGAGACAGTGATGGGCTTCCAAAGATACCTAAATTCTAATCTCTAACTCTTAAAATGTAACATGGTAAGGCAAAAGAAATTCTGCAGATGTCGTAAAGGTAATGTTTTCATGACAAAATCACCTCTTTAATTTCACTTACTATAACCCTTTTGAAGTACACTTGTTTAAGCAGCCAAAATGATGATGATGATGATGATGACGATAATAATAATAATAATAATAATAATAATAATAATAATAATAATAATAGCAACAACACCGAGGCCAGCGATATGTGGTGGAAAGGAAAGTAAATAAGTTTCAAAGGATGAGAGGGATTTCACTCACTGTAGATGAACAAAAACAGGCAAAGCATGAGAAGGAATTTAGAGGATAGCCTGTTGAAGCAAAGAGTATCCACCAGTTGACAACTGCAGGGCATAAGCAAAGAATACCTCCATCTTAAAACTGCAAGGGCAACATTCCGTTAAAAAAAAAAAAAAGGTACAAGTATTATTAGAACTGCATACTTTCAGGAGCACTGAGCAAGGAAGAAGGTACTGCAGAAAAACTTGTTTCAGACCTTGTGAAGCTCTACACACAGAAATCAGTTTAAACTAACACTGTGCCTGTCTTTCTGTGTCACAAAACTGTAATATATTTCCCTTGTTTTAAGTCTTTAAACTAACCTTTTGAAAGCACTTTGGAAGGAAGAACAGATATAACGCAGCTGTGTACTGAAAGGTAGAATAATAGCATTACAGTACAATTTTGACACTGATACAGCACAAATAAGATTATGCTAGGAATTCTTGGCAGGTCAGTGAATCTCAATAAAATTTAGCATCAGATGTAGCAGTTCCACCTCTTGACAATCTCCTACTATGGCAAATGTGGACTGATAAAAACCAGAAATAGTTATACCTATTCCATCAAAACATGTGTTTGGCTCTTGCGGTTGCAATTTAAATTCATCTTCATCCATGGTCATTAATTATCATTAGTCACAGCTCCTATACCCGGGAATAAAATATACAGCAAATGTTAATGTTATGTAACAAAAAAACTTATATCCCAATTTTTATACAGTTGAAAAGTTCACATTTGTATTAGTAAACTACATAAGAAGGGAACAAATTGATTTCCAGTGGCTTATGGGTGGTTAGCCACAAAAAAGAGAGTTAAATAGGCAGCTTTGTTTAGACTTGAAAAAATTATCTTCCATAAATGCAAACACCTTCAGTATTCAGCTTAATAAAGTCAGCTTATTCATATTAAAACAGAACATTTCTCCCAGAAGATCCCTTGTTGCCCAATCTCTGCATAATGAAATGGCTCTAACATCCTGTGCTCCTGGATAGGTGAAATTAATATCATTAAAATGTCTGTACTTCCACAAGCAATATATACTTTCAATGCAATCCCAATCAAATTACCGAAAACATTCTTCAGTGAATTGGGAAAAAATGATATGTAGGTTCATCTGGAAACACAAAAAACCACAAATAGCTAGAACCATTCTGAAGAATAGGAACCTATCGGGGGAAGTCACAGTTCCGGACCTCTGGACATACTATAGAGCAGTGGTTATCAAAACAGCCTGGTACTGGCACAAAGACAGAGAAGAGGATCAATGGAACAGAATAGAAACAACAGAAGGAAACCCACATAGACACAGCCAATTAATCTTTGACAAAAAGACAGACGACAACCCGAGCAAATGGGAAGGTCTATTCAACAAATGCTGTTGGGACAACTGGATGATAGCCTGTAGAAACAAGAAGATAGACCCATACCTCTCACCATACACTAAGATCAAATCTAAACAGATAAAAGGCTTAAACCTACACCCAGAAACCTTCAAACTTTTGGAAGAAAATGTAGGAAACACACTACAAGATTTAGGTGTAGGCCCTGACTTCCTAAAAATGACTCCAAAGGCAATAGCAATCAAGACCAAAATAAACAAATGGGACTTCATCAAACTAAGAAGCTTCTGTACAGCAAGGGAAACAATCGACAAAGTAAAAAAGCAACCCACAGAATGGGAGAAGATTTTTTGCACACTACATAGGTGATAGGGGGCTAATCTCCAGGATATACAAAGATCTCCAGAACAACCAAAACACCAAAACAAACTACTCAAGAAATGGGCAGGGGAAATGGGCAGACATTTCACAAAAGAACAAACCCAAATGGCAAACAAACATATGATAAAAATGCTTAAGTTCCCTGGCAATATGGGAAACTCTAATGAAGACAACAATGAGGTACCACCTAACGCCAGAAAGGATGGCTCACATACAAAAAACCAACAACACTTGCTGGCAAGGATGTGGGGAAAAGGGAGCCCTACTCCACTGTTGGTGGGACTGCAAACTTGTACAGCCTCTATGGAAATCAGTATGGAGGATACTAAATCAATTGAAAATCAGCATACCATACGACCCAGCAATAGCGCTCCTAGGAATTTATCCAAAACACCTGTTTTACAAGAAACCAACATGCACCCCAATGTTTATAGCAGCCCAATCAGTATTGCAAAAACTTGGAAGCAACCAAAATGCCCATCAACTGAGGACTGGATATGAAAGCTATGGTTCATATACTCCATGGAATACTACTCAGCTATCAAAAATAAATAAATAAATAAAATGCAGTTCTTTGTGGCCAAATGGGCCCAACTGGAATCCATTATGCTAAGAGAAATGAACCAATCCCAAAAGATTAAATACCACATGTTTGCCTTAATCTGAGATGAAAAGTTGTTAATCTGGAAAATAATACCTATACATTGTAATATTATTGCAATCTCTGACAACACGTATCCAATGCAATAAAGATAATGCGTTGTAACCTATAAAACAACAATTAATGTGAGTCAGAATGCTTATGATCTACAATCAAAGAACTGTAAAACCTAAAACACTCTCAATACCCTATGTTACTCTGTAACGGGGAGGGAATGCAAAGAAATCTTCCATCTCCCTAAAAAGTGAGAGGAAGACGTGAAATATAGCCTATCAGGATCAAATCTGATAACCCAAAGAAGACAGACTCGATTCGGCACTAGACAATAGCAAAGCTACACAGACATAAGGGGGGAATCGGGAGCGA
This sequence comes from Ochotona curzoniae, assembly GCF_017591425.1. Classification (NCBI taxonomy): domain Eukaryota; kingdom Metazoa; phylum Chordata; class Mammalia; order Lagomorpha; family Ochotonidae; genus Ochotona; species Ochotona curzoniae. Next base: position 44,189 of record NW_024465414.1, read on the forward strand.
CCCTGAAAGCCTCATAACAGGAGGTCATGTGTACGGAGCAGGGGGGAGACCTAGAGTGGAGCGGGAGGTCAGGGGGAGGTTCATATCCCAGCCCTGAAGACTCCCAGATCCTCACCAAGGACTATCAGTATGGACACCAAGGACTACATCCCAACAGAAGACCACGGGGAATAGGAGTGACTTTGGAGGCCAAGAACTCTGAGGCCACCCACCCCCATCTGGAACCTCCACAGGGGATGGAAAATGTCCAAACTCTGCCATGCAGAAACCAGCACCATCGGAACGACGGCCAGGAGTCCTGAGCAATCTGCAGAAACAGAAGAATAATAAACTTCCTTAAGGACTAGGGAGGCAAGCTCTCTCTGGTCCTGGCCTGGCTCTGGCTCTGGGTCCCCACCCTCCCTCACGGTGACTATTAGGATCGCTCCATTAACCCCTCAAAACAAACATACAAATATACATAGAAACAAAAAATCTAGAATGGTCAGACAACAACATGGAAAGCTTAGAATCAGACAGGAAATGGCCAGCATGGATCCAAACATGCCTCACTAGGTGGGACACAAAGATTAGCTATGCCTCACTGGGGTATTGGGGAGTGCTCTCCACACCCATCCTAAAAAACTATTCTGTACCTAAACTGATAACTATGGAATCAGGTTGAACATAAACCAAAAATTGAAATGTCTATGAAGAAGTCACAGGATGTAGTAAAGAAACCGCATTTTCCTATCAACATACTATTAATCAATACCATGTCAATTAATGCCATAAGGTTGTAAATGGCTGTTGAAGTTATGGTCGGGCTTTTAACTGATTGTGATGATAATTTGCTGGCTTTACCTTCGGACCAGAGATGGTCTCACCAAGAAATCATTGAACTCAGTAGGATAATAAGACACTGGACTTTATGCTTGGTAAATACTTCCAATGAAAGAACCTCAACTGAATTTGAACTGTGGTAACGCAGCAAGGTGGAGAAGTCCACCATGGGGAGAAGAGGCGGGGAGGGGAGGGAGGAATCCCAGTGCCCATAACACTGTGTCACATAATGCAATGCAATTAATAAAATAATAATAATGAAATGGCTCTGCTGAAATGTACTTTGTAAGTTATCAAAGGCTCTTCTGCAATAATTGTAAGATCTTTAAATTAAGTATGGTCTCCAAACTTCCTACAAGAAATTAAAACTATAAAAAAAAATTCTGATGACTATAAACACTATGGAAATTTCCAAATACTCAATGAACACATCAAGTATAAAACATTTTTTCTTCTCTGAACCATAGGTACCAGTTAAAAAGTGCTAACTGTATTTCACATAATTTAAGATAAAAATCCTACATGTAGAATATGTACAAGGATAAGCAAGAGCCCTTTATGGTCCATTGCAATGCATGAACTCAAAAACCAAATCTGTCTTAGATAGCAAGGTATTCATTCAGCTTACTAATAAACATTTCTAAGTACAATTTCTGATCTATGATTAAAAGGCAGATAGTAGGGGGAACAGGAAGGAAGTGCAGAAAGACTTTATTTCCTTCCAAGTATTATGCAATCTTTCTCCTTTTCTTTCTTACCTCCCCATCAATTTCCCTTAGGCATGACTAATAGATAGCCTTCAAGAACCCTTTACAGCTAAATTCCCCCTTTTCTAAATTTCCCCAACATCAATGATTGGACAATATTTTGAGGAGCTTCAGAAAAACAAATCAGCACACTTTTTCCCACTTGGGTATTCTTTCATTAAAAAAAAAAAAGTCCTTATCCTTATAGTCTCTGAGTTACGTGTCCTTGTCCATCCCTTCCTGCCTCCTGAATATCTCTTGTCCCTCCCCATGGATTTTGTGTGCCCGTGTGCTTTGTTTGCAGACCTCTGTTTACATAAATTTCATCTTTCGTGATAATCACTTTCTTATGTGTCTTACGAGTATTAGTTCAAACACAGAACAGTATGTTTCTAATGCAAATTATATCAACCTTTAATTTAAGAAAATAGTTAGGGTTGGGGCTACCATGGTGGCTCAACAGGCTAATCTACTGTCTGCAACAGCAGGCACTCCATATAGGTGCTAGTTTGTAATCCCAACTGCTCCTCTTCCCATCCAGCTCCCTGATTGTGGCTTGGGAAAGCTGCAGAGGATGTCCCAAAGCCTTGGGACCCTATACCTGCCCGGAAAACCCAGAGAAAGCTCCTGGCTACTGGCTTAAGGATCAGCTCAGCCCCAATTTGAACAGTGAACTAATGGATGAAAGATCTCTCTGTCTCTCATCATTCCTATAACTCTGTCTTTCAAGTAAAAATAAATCTTAAGAAAAAGAAAATAGAGCAGATGTTATGACACAGTCAGAGCAGGTATCATCTGGCATCCTGAGTGTAAGTTGCTATTTTCAAGCTACTTGATGTGCCCAAGTGAAAGATGCCCATGTTTGAGACTCAGATGGAATTCTTACCTCCTAAACATAGCCTGGCCCAAGCCATTTGGTAAGTGTTCAGGTGGAGGAAGAACTCTTTCTACCCGATGTCACTTTGCTTTCAAACAAGCGAAACTTTTTGTTTAAAACAAAAGCACTTAATGACATAATAAGGTTCTCCTCGCCTAAATAACCTAACATTTGGCTGTATCTACTCATTTTCCCAGTAGAGTTGGTATCCATTCACACAGTCTGCCTTCAATCTTTGGATAAATAGTATTACCCAATGTTTGTACAAGATCTTAAGTCTCTATTTATTCTGATTTTCTCTACCTCAGATTCTTCTCTGTACCATCTGATCTTCTCTTATCCCTCCATTTCCCTTGCTCCCAACACATGCTGGGAATACCTACTCCTCCTTGAATTTCCAATGTACTTCTTCCTTTTTCCCATATCTTTGCTTTGTGTCTATTTCCTCTGTATGTGTTAATTTTAAAATGGTAATAATTCTATGAACCTTAAGTTAGTGTTCAAGTGACTAACACACTTGTGATTCATGTATTGAATTTAAATTGGAGACAGTTTCAAATAACACTAGGTTTTACAGTATTCAAAGCACTTCACATTAAAAAAAAAAAAACTGGGGGGGAGAGAAGATGGCCGACGTAGGAGGAAGGCTGTGAGAGAGCATCCAGTGAAAGAGGGATAGAAAGTTACAGAAGCAGCAAAGTGGAACAGCAGGGAATCGCAGGGAGAGGTCCGTGAGGCTCCCTGGGACAGTGTGGAGCCAAAAAGATCCACACAACTCGGAAGAACAGCGAGAACGGAGCAGGGCAAAGGTAGAGAAACCGACATCCCACTCCAGACCTGCTGAGTCACTTTTGAAAGCGGCCTGACGGGAGACGCGGACAGCCCGGAGGCGGGGAGATCGGGCGGACCATCGCCGGCGGGAGGTGGAGGCAGACTGCAGCGGCCGGACGTTTGGTGAGCCGGGGGGTTGACGTGGTAGCCTCCGCATTCCTTGACCCCCTACTGAGGGTCCAGCCTCTGAGAACGCGGGGCAGAGAGACTGAAGCTGTCGGGTTTATGCCTTGGGAACTACGCACAGTGGTGTTGGTGGCTGAGGGGGCACCAGGAAGGCGCCTCGGATGTTCCTACACTGAGAGGGCCAGTGCGTCTCAGTGCGCAGAGGCTGCTGGTGAGGATCTGGAGTCCTCCACATCCTGCCTGGTGGAAGCGCGATAACATCGGGAAGACCCTGGTCGCTGCGCCGAGCGGACTAGGCGGCCCCGCCTGCAGCAGCCGAGCGGATTAGGCGGCCCCGCCTGCAGCAGCCGAGCGGACTAGGCGGCCCCGCCTGCAGCAGCCGCCTCCACAGCGCAGGTGTCAGATGTCAGGAGAGCTTTGAGACTTGGGAAGTGTAGCGCTGTGTGTCCCCGACACGCAGGTACCACTCCCATAGGGTGAACTGCTCACCCCTCGCCTCCCACCCCGCAGTTCTGAGCGTGGGCGACCCACCAGGAGAGCTCTGAAAACTCCTGCATCACACTGACACGGTGCGAACCTGCCGTGAAATAATAACAGGGCGCCTGGGCCACTCCCCCGCTAAGGGCCGGTGTGAGAGAGCCACACAGGAGCAGGGGCTCTGAACACCCACACACCACGAGTGGTGGATTCACTGCACAAGAGCCACGCCTGGAAAGTGCCTCACCCACAGTCCCGTGTGTGGGAGACGCACCAGGTGGGCTCTGAAAAACCTTGCAGTCCCTGACACGGAGAACGCAGGGAGAAAGCACATAAAACCTTCTAAGTCCTGTGGATTCCCGTGCAGGGGGCACACCCAGAGAGCGCCTCCATCCCTCCACGCCCTGGGGTGTCACACCTGTTGAAGAGGTGCCCAGAGTGTGCCTGGAATCCACTGGGCCCCCAAGGTGGTGCTCTTCAGCCCCGGGCCCTGAGAACGCACCAACGGTGCCTTGAAAATTACCACGCCCGGCAACACCACGCCTGCAGGCTCCAATCTCTACAGGAAAGCACCTGACAGCCCCTCAACACACGGGTTCATTTGCCCCACCAGAATACACCAACGCAATGGGAAAAACCACCAGAAAGAGCTGTGCTCCAGATGAAAGAGCCAGCACCCCACCAAACATGGGCCAAAAGCCATTATCAATATCGGCGATGCGAGATGAAGACATGGACGTGTTACCAGCAAAGGAATTGATGAAAATAATGCTAAAATTTCTCAGAGACGTGGACACAAAGCTGGAAGACTACCAGAACCGCATAATCACCGAAATACAACAAATCAAAACCAAACTGGATGCCCAAGAGAATAAGATTGAAAGCCTCATCAACAGAATAAATGCGGCAGAGGAAAGGATCTCTGAAACAGAAGACACACAAAATGAAAGTGCCCAGCGAATTAAACAGCTGGAGACAAACCTCAGCAAAACTAATAAAATGATGCAAGAGATGAAGGATTACCTTAGAAAACTGAATATTCGGATCATCGGCCTCCCTGAGGGAGTAGAAAGAGAATCTGGGATGCAAGCAGTGCTTGATGAAATTATACAGGAAAACTTCCAAAACACTTGGAACACGAATCCACCCCGCATACAGGATGGACAGAGAACTCCCAACAGACATGATCCAAAGAGATCCTCACCCAGACACACGGTGCTCAGGTTCTACTCCAATGAAGACAAAGAAGGAATCCTGAGACAAGCACGAAGTAGAGAAAAGATCACATACAGGGGAAAACCCATCAGAATCACTGCTGACTTCTCCGAAGAGACCCTACAAGCAAGGAGAGAATGGACAAAGATCTTCCAAGTCCTGAAACAAAACAACTGTCAACCAAAAATAATCTACCCAGCAAAGATCTCATTTGTATATGAGAACGAAATCAGATACTTCAATAGCAAAGAAAAACTAGAAGAATATGTCTACACAAAACCAGCTCTGCAAAGTCTCCTTAGAAATGCACTAGTCCCGGACAAAAAGGAGGCAAATCACAAACAAAGCTGGCAAATAAGAAGGTCTCCAAACTAAAAGCTGCACAAACAAGACAACTACATTGGCAACAACACACACACAACACAATCACATGGCAGGGCAAAATTGCAAACTCTCAATTTTAACTCTCAACACAAATGGTCTAAATTCACCAATCAAAAGACAGAGATTAATAGAATGGATCATCAAACAAGACCCAACCATCTGTTGCCTACAAGAAACGCATCTAACCAGAAAGGATGCAAAGAAACTGAAAGTGAAGGGATGGAAAAAGATATTTCACGCCAATAGACGAGAAAAAAAAGCTGGGGTAGCTATCCTAATTTCAGATGAAATAGATTTCATTCTAACTAATATCAAAAGAGACAGGGAAGGCCATTTTATACTGGTGAAAGGAATGATCCATCAAGAAGCAATCACCATCATTAATGTTTATGCACCGAATCTTAATGCACCTAGTTACGTAAAGCAATTACTTACAGACTTAAAGGAAGACATAGACACCCGCACAATTCTTGTAGGCGATCTCAACACACCTCTAACAACAATGGACCGGTCCACGAAACAAAAACTCAACAAAGAAACAACAGAGCTCACACAAACAATAGAACAACTAGACTTAGTAGACATATATAGAACTTTTTATCCTAAGGCCACAGACTATACATTCTTCTCAGCGGTGCATGGCACCTTCTCCAGAATCGATCACATGATAGGACATAAAGCGAATCTAAACAACTTCCAAAACATTAGTATCATACCATGTACCCTCTCAGACCACCATGGGATGAAACTGGAAATCAACAACTCAAAACTCCCCAGGAAGTATAGGCACTCTTGGAAATTGAACAATATGCTATTAAACGAACAATGGGTCAGAGAAGAAATTAAAGATGAGATCAAAAAATTCATGGAAACCAACGAAAACTCTGATACAACATTCCAAAACTTGTGGGACACCGCCAAAGCAGTGCTAAGAGGTAGATTCATTGCAATCGGAGCGCATGTCAAGGCCCAAGAAAGACGCCAAATACAGGAACTAACCACACACCTCCAGGATCTGGAAAAACAGCAGCAGAAGAGTCCCACGCACAATAGGAAACAAGAAATCATCAAAACAAGGGAGGAGATAAACCAAATAGAAATCAAAAAAACTATACATAAAATCAACAAATCAAAAAGTTGGTTTTTTGAGAAAATAAACAAAATAGACACTCCACTGGCCCGATTGACCAAAAAAAAAACAAGAGAAAGTGAGAATCAATAGCATTAAAGATGAAAAAGGCAACATAACAACAGACACTGCAATCATTAAGAAAATAATTAGAAATTACTACAAAGAACTGTACTCCCACAAATTTGAGGACCACCAAGAAATAGAAAAGTTCCTGGACTCCCACCACTTACCAAAACTCAGTCCGGAGGCAACTGCAGAATTAAATAAACCCATAACCGAGGTAGAGATTGAAACAGTCATCAAGGATCTCCCAACGAAAAAAAGCCCAGGCCCAGACGGCTTCACTACAGAATTCTACAAAACATTCCGAACAGAACTAACCCCAATCCTCTACAAGCTCTTCAAAACAATAGAGGAGGAAGCAACCCTCCCAAACTCATTCTATGAAGCCAACATCACCTTAATCCCAAAACCGGACAGAGAACCATCAGAGAAGGAAAACTACAGACCTATCTCTCTGATGAACATTGATGCTAAAATTCTCAACAAAATCCTAGCCAATAGAATTCAAAAAATCATCAGACAGATCATTCATCCGGATCAAGTAGGATTCATCCCTGGAATGCAGGGATGGTTCAACATTCGGAAATCCATAAATGTTATAAACCATATCCAAAAACTGCAAAACAAGAACCACATAATAGTTTCAATAGATGCAGAAAAAGCTTTCGACAAAATCCAACACCTCTTCATGCTAAAAACTCTAGCCAAAGTAGGCATAGATGGGAAAATCCACAACATAATTAAAGCAATTTATGAAAAACCCAACGCCAGTATCATACTGAATGGAGAAAAGCTAGAACCCTTCCCACTGAGATCTGGAACAAGACAAGGGTGCCCGCTATCACCACTGCTATTCAACATAGTCCTAGAGGTACTTGCAGAGGCCATAAGACAAGAAAAAGAAATCAAAGGCATACGTATAGGAAACGAAGAAGTCAAGCTTTCACTATATGCAGATGACATAATCCTATACATAGAAAAACCAGGAGAATCAATACAGAAACTGCTAGAACTTATACGAGAGTTTGGCAGAGTGGCGGGGTACAAAATTAACGAACGAAAATCAACAGCCATAGTGTACGCAAATAACACCAAGATGGAAGAAGATCTAACCAACAGGATACCATTCAAAATAGCAGAGAGAAGTATGAAGTATTTGGGAATAAATCTAACCAAAAGCGTAGGAGACCTATTCGAAGAAAACTACAAACTATTTAAAAAGGAAATTGAACAAGACCTCAAAAGATGGAATAACATCCCGTGCTCCTGGATAGGCAAAATCAATATCATTAAAATGTCTATACTACCACAAGCAATATACATTTTCAACGCAATTCCAGTCAAATTGCCCAAAACATTCTTCACGGAACTGGATACAATGATTCAAAAGTTCATCTGGAAACACAAAAAACCACGAATAGCTAGAACCATCCTGAAAAATAAGAGATTAGCAGGGGGAATCACAATCCCGGACCTCTGGACATACTATAGAGCAGTGGTTATCAAAACAGCCTGGTACTGGCACAAAGACAGAAAAGAAGATCAATGGAATAGAATAGAAGCACCAAAAGGGAACCCACACAAATACAGCCAATTAATCTTTGACAAAAAGACCAATGATAGCTCAAGCAAGTGGGAAGGCCTCTTTAGTAAATGTTGTTGGGACAACTGGCTGATAGCCTGTAGAAACAAAAGGATAGACCCACATCTATCACCATACACTAAGATCCAATCTACATGGATAAAAGACCTAAACCTACATCCAGAAACCTTCAAACTCTTGCAAGAAAATGTAGGAAATACACTGCAAGACCTAGGAGTAGGTTCCGACTTTCTAAGAAGGACACCAAAAGCAATAGCAGTTGAGAACAGAATAAACAAATGGGACCTCATCAAACTAAGAAGCTTCTGTACAGCAAGGGAAACAATCAACAAAGTAAAAAAGCAACCCACAGAGTGGGAGAAGATCTTTGCACACGATATAGGCGATAGGGGGCTAATTTCCAGGATATACAAAGAACTTCAAAACAACCAAAAAACCAAAACAAACAAGCCACTCAAGAAATGGGCAAGGGAAATGGGCAAACATTTCACAAAGGAGCAAGTCCAAATGGCAAACAAACATATGAAAAAATGTTCCAGCTCCCTAGCAATAAGGGAAATCCAAATTAAAACATCGATGAGGTACCACCTAACACCAGTAAGATTGGCCCACATAAACAAGAACACCAACGACGCTTGCTGGCGAGGATGCGGGGAAAAGGGAACCCTACTCCACTGCTGGTGGAGCTGCAAATTGGTACAGCCTTTATGGAAATCAGTCTGGAGAACACTCAAACAACTCGGAATCTGCATGCCATATGACCCAGCAATAGCACTCCTAGGAATATATCCAAAACACCTGTTTTACGACAAACCAACATGCATCCCCATGTTCATTGCAGCACAATCAGTAATTGCAAAAACATGGAAGCAACCGAAATGCCCATCAATAGAAGATTGGATAAGAAAGCTTTGGTTCATCTACTCCATGGAATACTACTCAGCTGTTAAAAAAAACAAAATGCAGTTCTTTGTGGCTAAATGGGCACAACTGGAAACTATAATGCTAAGGGAAATGAGTGAATCCCAAAAGATTAGATACCACATGTTCGCCTTGATTTAACCTGTAATTTATTGTTTGGTTGTTTGTTATTTTTTGAACGTGTCATTGATGCTGTCTCAACCCAGATGTTTCGAAGAATGGAACTTGCATTATTTTTAACATATTGTTTACCCAATACTATGTCAATTAATTCCATAATGTTGTATATTGATACTGAGGCCTTGTTGGGGCTTTTAACCGACCGGATCTTTACTCTGTTAGACCTATCTTCAGACCATAGAAGGTCTCCCCAGGAGGCCACTGAACTTATCTGGACAATAAGACGCTGAACTTTATGCTAGGCATGTGTTTGCAAGCAATGAATCTCAACTGAACTTGAACTATGGTTATGCAGCAAGGTGGAGGAATCCACCATGGGGGGAGGGGTATGGGGAGGGGTGGGGGGAATCCCCAGCGCCTATAAAACTGTACTACACAATACAGTGTAAGCAACAATAAAAAAAAAAAAAAAAAAAAAAAAAAAAAAAAAACTGTCCTTGCAGCCTTGCAGTATATCCAGGTGCACATGGAGGATACGGTAGACCATAGGAACCTGCAGACGATACCTAGTACCACCACAGAGGAGGAGGATGGAACACATCAATCAACTCCCCAGTCACATGTTGACAGTGAAAAGCTGGGAAAATGGAGACTCTGTGGTCAATTATATCAGCCAGTGGATTCTGGAGAGATTTCATCATGCTTGGAATGGAGGGATTGGCAGCAATTCAGAACTGTTGAAATATCAAAACAACTTGCAGTGCCCTTAGAGCCTGCCTACATTGGGCACCTTGGGATTGGGGTGAGAGGATGGGTGGGGCTTCTTCCTTTATCTCCCCCTCTACCCAATACAGACAAAAAAAAAAAGAAAGAAAAAGAAGAATGTGGAAACAACGGTCTTACCCACTTTGCTGTAGGCCTTGACCTACTTGAACTATAGACCTCTGTGCCCTAATCAACTATGTGAAGAATATCAAAATAAAATCATAATAATAATTCTTAAAAGTCCCTGATGCTATCTTCCACAATGAATAATAAGAAATGGAACAAAACAACAACAAAGAAAGAACCACTGGGTTATCAGGTTACATGGAAGACACGGAAGGCTGTAAAGACATGGAAACCTTGATTGCCAGCATATAAAGAAGCATTAAGCCAGCAACTAGCTCCCCTGGTTGGGAGGACTTCATTGTGCAAAGGTTACACTGGAGCATAGCAGCAGACTTCCACTGCTACAAGTGCTGGATTTATCAGCTGTTCTGCTGTTACCACAAGCTGGGAGCCAGAATGAGGATTTACCTGGAACCATTAGTACTTTTGCTTTAGAGACAGCACTGCTAAAACTCTTTCTCCCAGATTCTATAGTTCAAGTGGCTGCGGGATGGTGCCATATTAAGAATAAAACCACTTTAGAACACACACTGACTTAGAGGACAAGAATCTTTGTACATTCTCTCCTCCAAATATTCAGTAATCAGCACAAAACTCAATAGCTTCCCAAATCCAACTAGACGTAGCATTGCAAGTATGACCCAGTACTTGAGTCCATGAAGTGCCCTGAAATACAGGAGACAAATACGTTCAGTAGGAGAAAAACAATGCAGCATAATGCTGGTTGATATCCCCAAGACCTGAGGAACCGATATGCATGCCCTTGAACCTGGACCAATCCCTCCAATGCTCCTAATCTGATGTTGGAGGCATCCATATACATATTTCTGCAGTCCATACCCTCAGTCACTGCACACTTCAAATGTGTTCCCTTGGAGGGACCTAAAGACATTCCAATCATGAGCCTCACGGCCAACAGCACTGACCAATACATGTGTAAAAATGGATCTACCCTAGGGCACCTCTGTGATCATTGCTGGGGGTTCTAGCCAACAGCGAGGCTCATCTTGAAGGTAGCAGATGAAACATCCAATACACTCCCATTTCCTGGTGCAATTACTTGCCTGAGTGGTCATACAACCACCCCTACAAACACCTACATCAACTTTAGGTTTCTAATTTGTCTCTCTTTGGCCCTAGGAGCTCAACAGGCTCTACCACACAACACTGAATACATCAGGTCCAAACTCACTGATGAAAGCTAGAGAAGCTACAGACTACATTGTAGTACAAAGTGGAATCAGGATCAAGATTATTGCATCAACACCCTAAGAGAAAAATATCAGGAGAAAGCCATAGGCTATACTTTGGAAAACAGGACGTGAATATCATCTGCCACTTCCACAAATGCTATTGTAATCAAACAACAACATCCAAGAGAAGACACTGAGCTCTCCAGACAACTGACAAAATATTTAATAAGGAACTCAAAAGAATGATTAGAAGAATAAAATTAAATAAAAAATAAGTTGCAGAATCTAATAAAAAGCTTATTAATAACATAAAAGGGAAATTCGGTGTAGAAATCATAAAAAAGAATGAAAAAATCTTAAATTGGATTCAAGGTAAGCATCTCAGAAGTTATACACAAGTCAAGCTGCCATTCTCCTACACCTACAATGTCCGGGTATACTTAAATAGCAGAATGATGGAAATTTGATTGTTTATGAATTTGTTATCCCAATAACATAGGGAAATCAGTGCAGGGAAAGAAGGAGGAAAAATACCAGAGCCTTTGTACTCATACCATGAAACTAATCAATAAATTAATCAGAAAGGAAATAATAAAAAAAAGTTTGCAAATGTCTCCCTAAAATTTCAACTAATAATGACAGTAGCAATAATCAAAGCATTTTATTCAATAATGTGAATCCTGGCTATATGTTTAAAGAAATCAAAATCTGAGTTTGAAGGCAACTACACTGAAATATACCATCAAAGAAAGAAAAAAAATATTAAAATGGAAGAAGAAGGCTTCTATGATACCATTTAAACCTACTCTTCAAATTTGTGGACCCCCAGAAATGTAGAGAAGGAAAAAATCATAATGTAGAGGAGGAAATGTAGAGGAGGAAAAAAATCATAATGAAAATGGCTGAAATTTCAGGTACAGGAAATTTGAAATTTCACATTTCCAGGTACAGGAAATGTGAAAGATACAAGCTAGATTTAAACAGAAAAGATGCTCAACATGACACAGTATTAAAACAGTATAACAGTCCGACATACAAGAAAAGAATTCTAAAAACAACAGGAGAGAAGTGTCATGTCAAAAAAAAACCCTTATTGGACTAACATTACTGAGCAGAAACCTAATAGGACGGTACCGTCTTCTACTGAAGAAAAAAAAAAAAAGAGCCATGTTCACCAAAGCTATCTTTCATCTATAAATGAAAGAGAAGATAGTCCCAGACAAACAAATCTGAGGTAATTCATCACCACCAAGAGGAGTCTAACAAAATTTGCTCAAGAGTGTTCAATTCAGAAGTGAAAAGAAGTTACAGGGCCCAGAGTGATGACTGAGTGGTTAAATCCTCTCCTTACATGTGCTGGGAGCCCATAAGAGCACCAGTTCATGTCCTGGAGGCCCTGCTTCCCATTTAGTTCCCTGCTTGTGGCCTGGGAAAGCAGTCAAGGATGGACCAAAGCCTTGGGACTCTGCACTTGGAAGAGGCTAAGGGCTCCTGGCTTCAGATCAGTGCAGCTCTGTCCACTGTGGTCACTTGGGTAGTGAACCATCAGACAGAAGATCTTGCTCTCTGTCTCTCTTCCTCTCTGTGTATCTGATTTTCCATTAAAAAATATAAATTTTTAAAAAACAGTTTCCCAAGATGTCAAATATATGTATCAATTATCAACAGTATCCCTGGGGGACTTGTATATTCTGTGTCGTGGTCAGAATGCTGCTAAAGAGGACAGCATATTTTAGTGGAGTGCCAGCTCCAGCTACAGTCCCAGTTCTAAACCTTGATTTTTCCTGTCTGGTAATGGATCCCTGGAAAGTAGCAGCTGCCAACTCAAAACACTTGGGAGTCCATGTCACCCACAGGAAAACATGGACTGAGTCTTTACGTTCCTGTTTTGTCCTGCTCCAAGCTCTTGTCCTTTGGAGAGTCAACTGGAGAAAATTGTTGTCTATCTTTCTGCCTTCCAACAGGAATAATAATCACCATCACTTGAAAGAAAATGGATTATTTCCCAAAATGCAAAATAACAATAATAATAATAATGGTTGCCTGTAATTATATTAATTACATTTAACTTTGGAATGCTGGATTAAACTCACCTGCTCTGCTGCAGTCACTGGTAAATGAAACTGAGAAGGTCTGAATGTTTGTTTTAATGCAAGTGTGAAGAAACCAGAATGAATAAAACTTAGGCACAGACTCATAACTTTGACGTAGAGCAACTGTTGCATGTGTGGTCATTTGAGGAAGAAATGATAGGTAGCTTTCTATCCTATCATTACAGCTTCCAAACAAATCTTACAAAAGACAACACAGGGCCCGGTGGCAATAGCCTGACAGCTAAATCCTCACCTTGCATATGTTGGAATCCCAAAGCCACCCTACTTCCCATCCAGTTCCCCGCTTGCAGCCTGGGAAAGCAGCAGAGAATGGACTAAAGCCTTGGAATCCTGGCCCCACATGGGAGACTCAGAAGAAGCTCCTGGCTTCTGGTTTTGGATCAGCTCAGTTCCAGCTGTGGTGACTACTTGGGGCATGAACCTGCTCTCTGTAAATCTCACTTTCCAGTAGAAATAAATAAATCTTAAATACACACACATATAAATATACAAGATAATGCTGCCCACTAGCCACTCATCAATAAAAACACATATAAATTAAAAACATAGTAGATGGAAAAACACATTCTAAACAAACAGAATCCAAGTGTGAGCTGAAGCAGCTATCCTCACATGTAAATAAAAAATGTAAAAAAGGCTGGGATTAAGCCGTAATTTGAAATGCTGGCATAGCATGTGAGTGTCAGTTCAAGACTTGGCTGCAGCACTATCCAATCAACTCTGTTAAGGTGCTCTGACAGGCAGCAGAGGATGGTCCAAGTCTCTGAAAGGAACCAGTAAAATCAACCAACACAACTGTGGAACTCACAGCTTAAAGATAAAATTAGCCACCCCCGCAAAAGAATCTGGAATTTCTGAACTGCAATGCCCAAGGGTGAAAGAGCCAGAAGCAACACCATAAACGAACTTACCAACGCCTCCACATACCCTCATTGCCAGCTACCTCCAACGCCCTACCCCCTCCAAGGATCAAAAGGCTATTTTAACATCACAATTAGTTGATGAAGATATTGAGGAACTTCCACATAAAGATTTTTAAAACAGGGCCCGGCGGCACAGCCTCACAACTGAAGTCCTCCCCGGGAATGTGCCGGGATTCCATGTGGTTGCCAGTTCTAATCCCGGCTGCACCGCTGCCCATGCAGCTCCCTGCTTTGGCCTGGGAAGGCAGTCTGAGAGAGCCCCAAACCTTGAGACCATGCACCCACGTGGGAGACTGGGAGAGGTTCCTGGTTTCCGACTTTGGATCGGAGCAGCACCGGCCATTGTGGTCACTTGTGGAGTGAATCATCGAACAGAACATTTTCCTCTGTCTCTCCTCCTCTCTGTATATCTGACTTTGTAATAAAAATAAATAAATCTTTAAAAAAAAGGATTTTAAAACAACAACAAGAAGATATAAGAAGTCAATGAATATGTTAGCAGGATTTAGCAGTACTGAAATAAGACCAAAATGAATTATTAGAAGTAAAGAATTTGGGTCCAGCATAGCAGCTTAGCAGCTAATGTCCTCTCCTTAAACACGCTAAGATCCCATATGGGTGTCAGTTCGTGTTCCTGTGGCCCTGCTTCCTATTGAGCTCCCTAATTCCTGACTTGGGAAAGCAGTCGAGGACAGCCCAAAGCCCTGGGACCCTGCACCCATGTGGGAGACCCCGAAGAAGTTCGAGGTTCCTGGCTTCGGATCAGTGCAGCTCCAGCTGTTGCAGCTGCTTAGGGAGTACATCAGCAGACGCACGATCTTCCTCTCTGTCTCTCCTCCTCTTCATATATATGAGTTTCTAATAAAAATAAGATAAAAAAACCTTTAAAAGAAAATAATACTATAGAAAAATTTTAAAATGTAAAAGCAAAGTCTCCACAGAGGATTGAGTGAGACAGAAGAACTTCAGAGTTGAGGACACAACATGTGAATGTACCACAACAAAAGTCTGAAAGAGGTACTGACTAAAGCTAAGAAAACCACCAAGAATTAAGCAACACTATTAGAAGGCCAAGCTAAGAATTTGGGTGTGCCTAAAGAAACCTAAAGAGAAGGCAGACTGGAATATGCATTCATCAAAATCATAAATGTGAACTTACTTAACATGGTCAAAGAAAGAGACGGGGCACCGAATCCTAAATAGACTTGACCAGAAATGCTCTTTGCCACAGTACATCATTGTCAAGCTCTCTTTCGTTGAACATAAAGATACTTAAATTTGCATGTGAAAAGCATCAAATTATAGTGGGATCCCAGTCAGACTCACAGCTGATTCAGAGCAAACCCTGCAGGGCAGAAGAGATCAGAGTAACATTCCAGATCCTAAAAGAAAGAAAGGAAAAAAAAAAACTGTCACTCCAGAATAATATGTCAGACCAGAATAATATACCCAGCAAAGCTTATATTTGTATTTGGAAATAGAAAAAAAATCTTACAAAGGAAAAAAATTGAAAAATTTTGCCACTAATAGACTATCCATAGAGATGTTACTAAAAGTTGTGCTACAAAGAGAAAGAATAGCACCTATGAAATCCAAAGGCACGAGTGGCAAACATCTCAATAAAACCAAAAAAAGAAACCTCAATCGAACAATGCTAAACAGGGCCAAATCACTACCTATTAACCATGAATATAAAATGGCTTAACACTTAAGTCAAATGTCACATTTAGGCATACTGGATCCGAAAGCAAAGCACACCTATCTGTTGCCTACAAGAACAAATCCTCACCAACAAAGATATGCAGACACTGAAATTCAGAGATAGAAAAATGGAAAAATGAGCTGGTGCAATCATCCTTATGTCATATAACATAGATGTTTTCAACACGAAAACATTTTAAAGATGAAGAAAAACACATAATGATTAAGTGATTCAAAAATGCCAGAGCACCTAGGAACTGACACACTAACTAAACTGGCTAATTTTCAACCTTCAAGCATCAGAACAGTCTCAGAGGGCATAGGGGGATAGCCCACGTCCTCAGGTCCCTGCACCCATGTAGGAGACCCAGAAAACGCTCCTTGCTTCTGGCTTCAGAGCAGCTAAACCAGCATTGGTTGTTGCAGCCACTTTTTAGAGTGAACCAGTGGATGGGAGATGTTTGCTGTCTCTCTTCTCTCCATAAATCTGTCTTTCCAAGAAAAAACAAACCTTAATAAGAAATAAAATGCCATGGCACTTAACTGTATGAAACTAGTATTAATGGATTAATTAGAACATGTAGACTCCAACACAATAATAGTAGGGGACCATAAAACCCCACTAACATCAATGTACAGATAGAAGACAGAAACTCAGCAAGGAAACAACAGAGCTCACGCAGACAAGGGAACTCACATGGAGTTAACTGATATCTGCAGAACCTACAAAATACACTTTTTGGGAGAATCAAGATGGTGGAATAGGGTAAGGACATGTTTAAATGGACCAAGAAACATTTAATCAGGATGAAGCAGAGAGGACACATTCCAGAAAACAGGAGAGGACAGAACAACAGCAGTGGGTACCTGGAGACTGACAGAGAGAGGAAAGCAGTGGGCACAATGGTGTGGTGTTGCAGTGACCAGGGAATTTCACTGGGAGCGTGGGAGGTAAACCCAGACAAAGAAGTGCCCGTCCTGTTGGTCCATTTGATTTGACCAGGAGCAGAGACAGAGCAGCAGATCACAGATGGGCTGTGCGAGAACAGCGTGGGTTTCATAGCCCAGTCACCCCCAACAGCCGAACTGGGCACCATTTTGCTTAAGCAGGCAAAGGCAAGAGAAAGGACTGAGCATACGCTGAGCTGGGAGTGAACTCACTTCTGACTCAGTGACCTGCATCAGCGTGGCATTCTACGGGTTCCACTCGGGGCAGGTCTGGGTAGCCCTCAGATCTGATGGCCAGCAGATCAAGAACTAAAGTAGTGGTATGTCAGGAACCACTTCATACACTGTGGCAATAGCTTTAGGACTGCAGGGAAAAACAGTGAACTACACATGTGCTGAGCTCGCGATAACTCACTGAGTTCCATGGACTGCACAAAAAATAATACCGACTGTGGCATCATACAGGTCAACACAGGTTCTTGTGGCACCCAGAACCTAATGTCCAATAGGTTCCAGCAAGATCAGCGCCAACAACAACCTAGCTATATAGGACACCTGGTGTCTCTCTAATCCTGGGACCTGCTCCAACAGGAAGTGGGAGAAAGGTTGCAGACAACAGTGCAACCTCAGCATGGTATCACAGGAGGTGGAGACTGGGGAGCCAGGAGTGGGAGCTATGGAGTTCTTTGTGGAAATCTAACATAAGAACCCAGACCTGGCTTCGGATTGGCTCAGCTCCAGCCATTGCGGCCGCCTGGGGAGAGAATCATCGGATGGAAGATCTTCCTCTCTGTCTCTCCTCTCTATATATCCGCCCTTCCAATAAAAATAAAATAAAACTTACAAAAAAAAAAAAAAGAACCCAGACCTGGAACTCACCACAGGCAGTGGCACAATTGTGTGCAAATAAAGAGCCATGTACCAACTGCAATAAGTAAAATCAAACTGCAGACCTGTGGGTGACACAGCTTAGAAACCTGCCCCAAGAAGAAGACACTGCTAACCAGAAGTACAATGACCACAAGCAGAAGAAGAGACAAAGGCATAATGAATATTACTGCCAACTCCCCTGCAAAGGAGCAAAACCCTATGCCAACCCCAGAGTTAACTGAGGAAGACTTCGAGAAAGTGGGGGGACACAGAATCCATAAAATTAATTTTAAAGCTTCTGATCAACAACAAGAAGCAAATACAAGAGTTCAAAGAATTTAAGGAATATTTTACACAAGCAACAGCAGCAATAAAGCAAATCAAGGCTGAAATACCAGAAATTAAGAACACAGTAGAGCAAATTAAAAGTACAGTGGAGAGTCTCCAAAATAGAACGAAACAAGCAGAAAAAAAATCTCAGAACTGGGAAGATATTTCCGGCCTCAAGGGAAAGCAAACAAAAAGCTGGAAGCAGAGCTGGATCAGGCCAAAAAAAAAAAAAGTATTCAAGAATTGAAAGACACTATTAAAAGGCCTAATATAAGAGTTACGGGAGTCCCAGAAGCTGCAGAAAGAGAAACTGGTTTTACAAGTATATTTAATGAAATAATAAAGGAAAATTTCCCTAATCTAGAGAAAGAATTGGAAAACAACATCCAGGATGGGCACAGAACCCCCAAAGACCTGATCCAAAGCAATCTTCACCAAGGTACATGATCATCAAGCTCTCTTCAACTGAACATAAGAAAAAGATCCTTAAATGTGCACGTGAAAAACATCAATTGACATATAAAGGAATGTCAATTAAACTCACAGGAGCTCGCTCACAGGAAACTCTACAGGCCAGAGGAGAATAGAGTGACATATTCCAGATTCTAAAAGAAAAAAATTGTCGGCCTAGGATAACATATCCAGCAAAGCTTGTCTTTGAAAACTGTACTACATAATACAATGTAAGCAACAATAAAAAAATAAATAAATAAATAAATAAATAAAAAATAAAAAAATAAAAAACAGCTGTAATTTTTGTTAAAAAAAAAAAAGAAAAAGAAAATGAAATGACTCTTCCACAGTAAAGAAAAGTTAAAAGAATTTGCCTCTTCCAATCCTGCCCTACACTGACACTTAAAGATGTTCTCTTGACACAGAAGAGGAATAGCACCAAACAAAACCAAAGGCAAGCGAGAAGAAAATCCCAGTCATCTCTTCAAAACACTTTCTTCTGATTAAACTCTTCAATGACTCACAGATCATACAGTTGTATCATTTTCTGCAAGATGGTTCTTGATTTTCATTTCTTCAGTTATTCATTTAGTAGCATGTTATTTAACCTCATTTTGCTGTTATTTTTTTTCTTCCTGATGTTGATTTTGTTTTGTGGCTTTTCATTTAAGGGGATGTATAGTAGCTGTGAAACGGAAACTGTCATATCTAGTAACACGTTATTTAACTTCATGGCATTGTAAATTCCTATTTTTCTTTCTATTGTTGATTTTGTATTATGACTTTTCGTTTCAGGGGATGTACAGTAGCTGTGAAATGGAGACTAGCATATCCAATTGTGAGGATACAATGTAGTATGCATTTCTACTTCCAGACAAAGATGGACTTGCAATGAAACGGTTTACAATATCTTGGCAATAGGATGCTGGACTTTCTGCCATTGTCCATGCCCGCAATGATGGACATATGACTGTGTATGCAGAACTATACTTTAGTAATAATATAGAGGAACTGGGCAGGGATGGGGGGAACTGGGGGTTGGGATAAGGGAAATACCAGGGAGCCTATGGAACTGTATCATAAAATGATAATGATGATGATGATGATGATAATAATAAATATAAAATGTAAAAAAAATTGCAGAAAAAAACCCACTTTTTTTCATCAGTGCATAAAATTCTTTTCTAGGACTGATCATATTGTAGGTCACAAACCAAATCTCAGCAAATCTGAAAAAAACTGAAAATCACACCATGTTTCTTCTCAGTACTACCCATGAACTGAAGCTGGAGAACAATAAGTCAAAATATGCCACAAAATGTGCAGATACTTGGACTGAATAATAAGCTGGTAAATGAATAGTGGGTGGTAAAAGAATCAAAAGGAAATGAAAAATAAATTGCTTGATGCCCAGTGTGATAGTCTACCAGCTAAAGTCCTTGTCTTGCATGCACCAAGATCCCATATGGGCACCAGGTTATATCTCTGCTGCTCCACTTCCCATCCACCTCCCTGCCTGTGGCCTGGGAAAGCAGCGGAGGACAGCCCAAAGCCTTGGGACCCTGTATCCATATGGGAGACCCGGAAGAGGCTACTGGCATCGGATCGGCTCAGCTCTGGCGGTTGCAGCAACTCGGGAAGTAAATCAGTGGAAGGAAGATTTTTCTGTATACCTCCTTCTTTGTATATCTGCCTTCCAATAAAAATAATAAATAAATCTTTAAAAAGTTGCCTATAACAAATGAAGGCATCAACACAATACATCAAACCTATTGGGCACAATCAAGACAGTTCTAAGCGGAAAGTTTGCAGTAATCTGTGCGTAAAAAGCTTGTCAAACCTCTGAAGAAACAAACAAAACAAAACAAAACAAACAAACAAACAAGTAAGGAAATAAACTAGAGAGAACAATACAATGGAAAAAAATCTTCTTTCACGCAGAAATTAATAAATGAGATACACAACCAGTCCAGCAAATTAAAAAGAAAAAAACCAATCTTAACAATATCAGAGATGAAAAAGAAAATACAATGGACTTACACAGAACAAACAGGAACTATTTATAGACAACTCTACACACACACACACACACACACACAAAACAGGTAACACAAAAAGAAAAGGATGGATTTCTGGGCAAATAAAATTTACAAAATGATTAAAACCTAAATGGCTCTTTATTGAGGATTCATACCGAACAATTAAACCCTTCCTTTCCACCCCGAAGAAAACCCCTGGACCAGATGGCTTCATTGCCAAAATCTACGAAATGTTTCAGGAGGTACTTAACCTAACCTTCCACAAACTATTTAAACCAACAGAAAGGCAGGCAATCCTTCCAAACTCATCCTATGAAGCCAACATAAGCTAATACCAAAGCTAGAAAGATAATACAGGGGGGAAGGACTACCTACTGACATCCCTGATGGATGCAAAAATCTTCAACAAAATACTGGCCAACAGGATCCAACAGTACATTAAACAGATCACTTACCCTGGCCAATCTGTGATCCAAGGTCAACGTGTGATCCACCCTTGACATGCTAGGATAGCTTAACAAATGCAAATATTAAATGTGATACACCACACGAGCAAAACGAAGAATAAAACCTTACATTCATCTCAATATACGTACAGAAAGATTTTTGTTTTTAATTCTAACACTACTTCGTGTGAAAACACTAAGCCTGGCGTAGAAGGAACATTCTACAAATTATTTAAAGCAAATGAATTATCAACAAAGAGGCAACCAACAGAAAGGGAGAAAATCTTTGCATAGTACACAAGAGACAAGGAGTTATCACCTAGGATTTATAATAAGCTTCAGAACCTCAACAACAGCAAAACAACCCTGAGAAGAAATGGACAAAGGAACTGAGCAGGTATTTTTCAAAAGAAATTCAAATGGCTGATAGACATATGAAAAAAAAAATGTTCAGGCTTCTAACTTGTCAAGGAAATAAATAAATAAATGCCAAATTCAGAAATCTATTAACACCATTTGCTGACATGGACAAGCAGAAAAAAGATACTTTACTCCACTATTGCTGGAAATACAGACTAGTGCCGCCATTACAGAAGCCTGTATAGAGGGTGCTGAAAATTGATTTATCATACAACCCAGCTATCCCACTCCTGGAAATAATTTCAAAGGAAATGAAATCAGCATATGAGAAAGTAGACATGTAATCCCTTTTTACAGTAGCACAATCTATAATAGACAGGAAAACTCAGATGCCCATCAACAGATAAATGAATGAAGAAACTGGTACATTTACTCCACGGAATACTACTCAGCCATTAAGGAAAAAATGCAAAATTCTACCTTTGCAACAAAATAGTCCCACTGAGACCATTATACTAAGTGAAATAAGTTAATTCAAACAGTGAAGTAAAATCTGCTTTCTCTGGTATATGGCAATATACATGCCAATACAACAGATACATAGGTAAACATGTATGTCTATGTATATACATGTATTCTAATAGATGAACTGTATAACAGACAGTAACATACACATAAGGCGAGGATTTAGCCATTAGGCTATTACATCAGGCCCCTCAACTTTCATTTTGTTTTAATGGGCAGCAGTGTGTAAAAGACATAGCTACTGTAAGTAAAACACTAAGATGTTTTACAAAATGTAACTGTTTTTAAATATTTTTAAAATTTTATTTTAATATTTTTAAGAGCTAGATTGTAGCTAGCTTTGTTAATAACTGCACATGTAACTATATATGCAGGGAGATGTGCTGTTTTTAGAGACTTGGGATATGGTAAACTGGAGATATGCCAGATCCAATTTTGCTCTTAATCTCCTCTGAAATATTCACTAAAACCACAGAAAGAAGGGCTTAGGCTAGGCAAGAAAAGCAAGCATCTACTGCCAGATTATCCAGCATAGAAAGTCAATAATCAAAATCTTAAATAATCTATTTCCTTTCTTTCTCATCTTGGTAAAACTTAAAATTATGTAAAAGAGGTTTTTTTCACTTTAAAATGAATGCAAATATACATCCCCTTGGACAAAACAATCCCTAAACACTGCTAACTCACTAATCAGACAAGAAAACTATGATCTTCAATGGAATATGTTCAAAAAAAAAAAACACACTCCACATTGAAACGCAGGAAATGTGCTATGATTATTTAAATATAACTATGAGCTCTCTATGCTGTAGCAATCAAACTCGAGACACAACAACCTAAATAAACAGAATAATTCAAGTCTCAGACTGTAAAAACCGCTTAATGTGTAACATGGTGTAATATTCAGTAGCATCTCAAGTGTCCACAATATGCTTAAAAGTCAGTAAATTTCATCTCAAGTTGCAAATGTTATGACCCATCAAAATCCTGAAAATGAACACTGAGTTTTCTGAGAACAAAACCACTTATGATTAATAGTTTCACTTGTTAATAAAGGATGGAAAAGATCCAGCATACACAGTAAATTGCTCTGAGCAGACAAAACAGAGAGAGAGAGAGAAAAAGGAAGTATCCAAGCCAGTGAGAGACAAAGATTTTCCAGCATGCATTTACTCTGCAAAGAATCAAATGGCTGAGAGTAAGCCAGAGGAAGCCACTAGGCAGGTTTCGTTAAGTGTGTGGCACAGGCCTCAGCCCTAAGGCCATCTTCTGCTGGTTTCCCAGTCATGTTAGCAGGCAGCTGGATTGGAAGTGGAGCAACCACAAAACTAGTGCCTATACACGATGCTGGTCTCCCAGGTAGCAGCTTAATGCACTATACCACAATGCTGCTCCTTTTATAAAAGGAGCATAACTTCAATTAAGCTTAAGAATAAGACAATTTAACCATTCCAATGTATGAGAAATAATACATAATAATATAATGATCTTCTTTAATATATTCTTGACACTGGAATATGCAGCTAATGCAATTAAGTAGCAAGAAGACATTCACAATTCTCAGAAGTCCAATGTACGAATAAAATGCAAGAGAATTAACTCAGTAACAATTGCAATGTGCTCACAAAGCACAGCAGTATATAACTAATATTCTTAAAATTAGCATATATTTTTGTAACAGTGCAATAATATCCCACTGAAAAGACAGACAACTCTGTTGAGTTTCTTTGAAAAAGTTAATTCTTGAATACACAGAATCAGAAATATTAATTTTCCCTAAATCTATTCATTTAAATTTACAGCAAATTCCATTGTTATATACACAACCAACCTGACTATGTACATATGTACAAAACCTACACAAATACACTCTTTAAAAATGCTCCTTGGAACTGCTATTCATAAAGAAACCCATTGCTAATAAAGATGGATAAATTACTTTTGGAATACCTAAAATTGAATATTACAGAATAAACTTAAAAATTTAAAAGCCGCTATGCATAATCACTGGTTAATTTCACATGTATAACATTGCTCTGAAAAGGAAAATGTAAAAATGGACACAACAGTTCTATGATTACAAATTTAAAAGCAGGCAACCAAAGCAATGAGAATAACCACTGCATCAGTGAGATTACTTCCTGCAGTGGAAGAATGATATATATGGAGAAGGTGCTTTTGTGCCACAAATAAACCATGTACACACTTAGCCATCACTGACACCAATGTGCAGGATGACTCCTCTTGTTAGAGCATAGACATTTTTAAGAGATAATTCACATCCTCCCACACTTTTGAGAAACATAGTTGCCTTTACAATTTGCACCATAAGAAACAAAAGTTTTGAGGCACTTAACAAAAGTTTTAACACACAACTTACAATAGCCACTATTTCAATATCAGAGCATCTGATAGAGTATTCTTGCTAATGCTGTTCATAAAAGTCAGTGTAAGATGATCCAAATACTTGGACAACTGCCACTCACTTGGCAGACTGAAATCAACTTTATGGTGCTGGGCTGGGCACCAATCGAATAAGAGCGCAAGTTTCTATCCGAGCTACTCCAATTTCCACCCAGCTCCCTGCTGTGGCCTGGGAAAGTAGTGGAGGACCAATTCAGCCTAGGGACCCTGTACCCATGTGGCAGATCCAGAGGAGGCTTCTGGCTCCTGGCTTCAGATCAGCTTAGGCTCAGCTGCTGTGGCCACTTCGGGAGTGAACAAGCAGGTGGAAGACCTTTCTGTCTCTTCTCTCTGTAAATCTGCCTTTCCAATACAAATAAGTAAAATTTTTAAAAGATTTTATTTTTATTGGAAAGTCAGATATACACAGAGGAGGAGAGACAGAGAGGAAGAGCCCCCATCTGATGATTCTTACTCCTCAAGTGACTGCAATGGCTGGAACTAAGCCAATCTGAAGCCAGGAGCCAGGAGACTCTTCCAGGTCTCCCATGTGGGTGCAGGGTCCCAAGGCTTTGGGCCGTCTTCAACTGCTTTCCCAGGCCACAGGCAGGGAACTGGATGGGAAGTGGAGCAACTGGAATTAGAACCAGCACCCATATGGGATCCTGGCGCCTTCAAGGAGACTTTTGCCACTAGACCATTGCACCGAACCCATAAGTAAAGATAAAAAAAAAAAAAAAATTAAGAGTATAGTGCTTGCCTTTGACCTGGTATATCCCTGGCAGCTCTGGCTCTTGTGGCCATTTGGGGAATGAACCAGGGAATAGAAGACACCTCTCTTTCTGCTATCATTCTGCCTTTCAAACGAGCAGACATTTTCCAAAACAACAAATTCAATGGCTAATACAGACACGAAAAAATATTCAGACTCCTTAGTCATTAAATACAGATAGAAACCTCCCTGAGATTCCACCTAACTCTGAGATTGACGTTCACTCAGAAATAAAACAACACATCATAATCAGTAATCACATTAAAGAAAATGATAAATTGACAAGGTTATTTAAAATCTCATGAATGATTTAAATAGTCTATCTTAATAGAATAACACCACATGCATGGACATGTGGGAAAAGGTACCCTGCTCACTACTGCTGTGCACTCACTATTGCAATCAGTATGGAGATGGAGAGTGCTCAAATGATCTGCCAAATGACACAGCTATCCCACTCGTGGGAATACATCCAGAGGAAATGAAATCTGCATAAGAAAAAGTGACCTGCAGGGCCTGGCAAGATAGCCTAGAGGCTAGAGTCCTTGCTTTGCACTGGCCAGAATCCCATACAGACACCAGTTTGCATCCCAGTAATCTTACTTCCCATCCAGTTAGGGAACTTGTGCCCTGGGAAGGCAGTCCAGGACAGCCCAAAGCCTTGGGACCCTGTTCCCACCTGGGAGGCCCTCAAGAAAGCTGCTGGCTCTTGGCTTTGGTTCATTGCAACTCTGGCCTTTGCTGCTGCTTGGGGAGTGAAGCATCAGACAGAGGATCTTTCTCTGCAACCCTATTACTATTATTATTATTTTAAAGATTTGTTTATTTTTATTGTAAAATCAGACATACAGAGAAGAGGAAAGACAGAGAGGAAGATCTTCCGTCTGATGGTTCACACCCCAAGAGACCACAATGGCTGGTGCTGCACTGATCCAAAGCCAGGAGCCAGGAGCTTCTTTGGGGTCTCCCAACGGGTGCAGGATCCCAAGGCTTTGGGCCGTCCTCAACTGCTTTCCCAGGCCACAGGCAGGGAGCTGGATGGGAAACAGGGTTGCTGGGACGCAAACTAGTGCCCATATGGAATTAAGGCTTGTGCAAGAGGAGGACTTCTGCCACTAGGGTACCAAACTAGGCCCAACCTTTGAGCGACTTTGAGTACATTGCTAATCCTCCTAATGTTCTATCAGTCATTGAAATGAATACTTTATACAAAAAACTAAAAAACGGAGAAATCCTACTACTTCTGATAACTGTATTCATACTGGAATACCCAGACTTTGAGCTCTGTTTATGCTTCTGATTTAGCTGTTTCCTATTGCTTATTGAAGGAAGCACCGTGTAATATCAAGATAGCCATAAGGATCAACCCAGACAGAAACAGGGTGGAAAGTTCAGTGATCACCAATTAAGATAACACAAAAGCAAACCAACTGGCCTAGGAATAAGTAATATCCTATGACCTCAAGTAACTTTTGGAATCTGAATAGTAATTAAGAAGTATAGGGAAGTATTGACCGGGCCTTTAAGATCTTCATTAAGAAACTTAAGGACCTGGCACAGTAGCCTAGTGGGTAAAAGCCCTCACTTTGCATGCACCAGGATCCCATATGGGTGCTGGTTCTAATTCCAGTTGCTCCACTTCCCATCCAGCTCCCTGCCTGTGGCCTGGGAAAGCAGTTGAAGACGGCCCAAAGCCTTGGGACCCTGCACCCACATGGGAGACCTGGAAGAGGCTCCTGGCTCCTGGCTCCTGGCTCCTGGCTTTAGATCAGTGCAGCACTTGAGGAGTAAGAATCATCGGGTGGAAGAGCTTCTTCTCTGTCTCTCCTCCCTGTAAATCTGACTTCTCAAAAGTAAATAAATAAAGCGCTTTTTTTTTTGTTTTTTAAAGTCTATAAAAGAAATTGGGTCTAACAAACACAAATTATTCATGACTTGCAAGCTATGAATGAAGCAGTTCAGCACATTCATACCATGCTACCCAAGTGCTATGCTCTGTTGGCTTATTTCCGTGTATTGCTGAAAAGACATATTCCTTATATTCCTTCAATTCTAATTTCCTAGTATTACTTTCCTTTGATAATTAACATCCAAAGCTCCTCAGAAATTCTAACACTGATGAACTGATCTACATAAAGAATTTCAATACAGCTCTACAATTTTTAGGGAAATCTTGAGTATAGGCCACAAAGGGCTATACATTTAAAGAGAAAAATCTTAAGTGGATGATATTCTTACTCTTAGTCCTCAAATGAAGATTTCTGGAAACACATTTAACATCTTGAAGGATCTGGCAGAGGTGGCACACAAAGAATTTTAAAAGACACAATTGTTTGTAAGATTTTTTTTACTGGAAAGTCACATACACAGAAAGGAGGAGAGAGAGAGAGAGAGGAAGATCTTCCATCCCATGATTCACTCCACAAGTGAGTGCAACGGGCAGAGCTGAGCTGAGCTGAAACCAGGAGCCAGGAGCTTCTTCCGGGTCTCCCACGTGAGTGCAGGATCCCAAGGCTTTGGCCCGTCCTCCACTGCTTTCCCAGGCCACAGGCAGGGAGCTGGAAGGGAAGTGGGGCTGCCGGGATAGAACCGGCGCCCATATGGGATCTAGGCAAGTTCAAGGCGAGGACTTTATCCACTAGGCTATGATGCCAGGCCCAAAATACAAATTTCTAAATAAACTGAAGTGTGTAGGTATTACAACAGACCAGTAACAATACCATCTGCTCAAAAACTAGCAAGTGGCAATTCATTCTGTTTATCACCAAAAAAAAAAAAAAGGCCTTCTAAAAACAGACCACTAATTTTTGGTTAATAACAAAATTCCTCTATGATATTAAAGGATTGGCAATCTGAACCCTGTGAATAGGCCAAAAATGTGATCAGGTACGTAAAAAGCGATAGCAACTTCTGCAGAATGCCAGCACTTTAAAACTGTCTGATGTAGAAAAGTTCTGACACTCATAGTATAAGTAAGTCAGAAGAGCAACAGTAATCCTACCCCAGGTATTCAGTTCATTAAAACAGTTGCTGGATATTCTAAATAGCTGTAGCCACTTGTTTGATGATGCAAGATATGAGGTATGGGCCCGGTGCAATAGCAGAGCAGTTAAGTCCTTGCCTCGAATGCGCCAGGATCCCATATGGACGCCAGTTCTAATCCTATGGCCCACTTCCCATTCAGCTCCCTTCCTGTGGCCTGGGAAAACAGTCGAGGACGGCCCAAAGCCTTGGGACCCTGCACCCGTGTGGGAGACCTGGAGGAAGCAGCTCCTGGCTTTGGATTGGCTCAGCTCCAGCTGTTGGGGCCGCTTGAAAAGTGAACATTGTGACACAAGATCTTCCTCTCTGTCTCACCTTCTCTCTGTATATCCGCCTTTCCAATAAAAATAAACTAAATCTTTAAAATAGAAATAGATAAAGATGTGGGGTAAAGAAACAGGTTTATAGATGACAAACTGCTGATAGAAGGCAGTATGTGAAATTCTGTCTTTACCTGGAAATGTTGATGCCAAGTCTCTCTCTCTCTCTCCCGATCTCTCTTTCCAGTGATTATTTAAGGCAGCACTTATAATTCCAACTATGCACTTGAACTGGGAACATGAAATGCAGT
>NW_024465415.1:0-116505 GCF_017591425.1 Ochotona curzoniae
ACTCTTAGGAATATATCCAAAACACCTGTTTTACAAGAAACCAACATGCACCCCAATGTTTTTAGCAGCCCAATCAGTAATTGCAACCAAAATGCCCATCAACAAGGACTGAATAAGAAAGCTATGGTTCATATACTCCATGGAATACTACTCACCTAACAAAAAAAAAAAAAAAAAGAAATGCAGTTCTTTTTAGCTAAATGGGACCAAATAGAATCCATTATGCTAAGAGAAATGAACCAATCCCAAAAGATTAAATACCACATGTTTGTCTTAATCTGAGATGAAAAGTTGTTAATCTGGAAAATAATACCTATACATTGTAACATTATTGCAATCTCTGACAACACGTATCCAATGCAATAAAGATAATGCGTTGTAACCTATAAAACAGCAATTAATGTGAGTCAGAATGCTTATGATCTACATCAAAGAACTGTAAAACCTAAAACACTCTTAATACCCTATGTTACTCTGTAAATGGGGAGGGAATGCAGAGAAATCTTCCATCTCCCTAAAAAGTGAGAGGAAGATGTGAAATATAGCCTATCAGGATCAAATCTGATAACCCATAGACAACAGACTCGAGTCGGCACTAGACAATAGTAAAGCTACACAGGCATAAGGGGAGAATCAGGAAAGACCCTGAAAGCCTCTTAACAGGAGGCAATGTGCATGGAGCGGGGGGTGGGGGGACCCAGAATGGAGCTGGAGGTCAAGGGGAGGCTCGTATCCCAACCCTGAACACTCCCAGATCCTCACCAAGGACTATCAATATGGACACCAAGGACTACATCCCAACTGCCAAGGAGACCACGGGGAATAGGAGTGACTTTGGAGACCAAGAACTCTGAGGTCACCCACTCCTATCTGGAGCTTCCACAGGGGATGGAAGAAGACCAAACTCTGCAGTGCAGAAACCAGTGCCATCAGAATGGTGACCAGGAGTCCTGAGCGATCTGCAGAAACAGTAGAATAATAAACTTCCTTCGGGACTAGGGAGGCGAGCTCTCTCAGGTCCTTGCCTGGCTCTGGTGCTGGGTCCCCACCCTCCCTCTCGGTGACCATTAGGATCGCTCTAGTAACCCTTCTAAACAAACAAACAAACATACAAACAAACAAAAAAATTCTAGAATGGATAGACAACAACAAGGAAAGCTTAGACTCGGACAGGAAATGGCCAGCGTGGATCCAAACATGCCTCACTAGGTGGGACACAAAGATTAGTTACGCCTCACTGGGGTATTGGGAATTTCTCTGCACACCCATCCCAAAAAAATGTTCTGTGCCTAAACTGATAACTATGGAATCAGGTTGAATATAAACCAAAAATTGAAATGTCTATGAAGAAGTCACAGGATGTAGTAAAGAAACCGCATTTTCCTATCAACATAATATTAATCAATACCATGTCAATTAATGCCATAAGGTTGTAAATGGCTGTTGATGTTATGTTTGGACTTTTAATTGATTGTGATGATAATTTGCTGGCTTTACCTTCAGACCAGAGATGGTCTCACCAAGAAATCATTGAACTCACTAGGATAATAAGACACTGGACTTTATGCTTGGTAAATACTTCCAATGAAAGAACCTCAACTGAATTTGAACTGTGGTAACACAGCAAGGTGCAGAAGTTCACCATGGGGAGAGGGTTCAGAGAGGGAAGGGCAGAATCCCAGTGCCCATAACACTGTGTCACATAAAGCAATGCAATTAATAAAATAATAATAATAATGATGAAATGGCTCTGCTGAAATGTACTTTGTAAGTTATCAAAGGCTCTTCTGCAATAATTGTAAGATCTTTAAGTATGGTCTCCAAACTTTCTATAAGAAACTCAAACTATATAAAAAAATCTGATCACTATAAACACTATGGAAATTTCCAAATACTCAATGTACACATCAAGCATAAAACATTTTTTTTCTCTGTACATGTGAATCATTGTAATAACGAGGAGTAGCACAGATCCATTTATAATTGCTATGGCAGGCAGTACTAAATCTAGTTTTTAAGTGTTGAATTTCATTGCCAATATAAATTACTGCCTCTTCTAATTCATTGATCTTGGCTTCTAAATTTTTATCAATACTTTCATGAGTAAACAAGGCAAGATTAATATTACGAGAAAGGGAATTAACATGATCAGCTGTATGAACCTGTTGTAGTAGGGCAGTAGTGGAAGCTGTAAGAGACCCTGTAAGAGTAATAAATGCGAATGGACCGGTCTACGAAACAAAAACTCAACAAAGAAACAACAGAGCTCACAAAAACAATAGAACAACTGGACTTAGTAGACATATATAGAACTTTTTATCCTAAGGCCACAGACTATACATTCTTCTCAGCAGTGCATGGCACCTTCTCCAGAATCGACCACATGATAGGACATAAAGCGAATCTAAACAACTTCCAAAACATTAGTATCATACCATGTACCCTCTCAGACCACCATGGGATGAAACTGGAAATCAACAACTCAAAACTCCCCAGGAAGTATAGGCACTCTTGGAAATTGAACAATATGCTATTAAACGAACAATGGGTCAGAGAAGAAATTAAAGATGAGATCAAAAAATTTATGGAAACCAATGAAAACTCTGATACAACATTCCAAAACTTGTGGGACACCGCCAAAGCAGTGCTACGAGGTAGATTCATCGCAATCGGAGCCCATGTCAAGGCCCAAGAAAGACACCAAATACAGGAACTAACCTCACACCTCCAGGATCTGGAAAAACAGCAGCAGAAGAGTCCCACGCACAATAGGAAACAAGAAATCATCAAAACAAGGGAGGAGATAAACCAAATAGAAATCAAAAAAACTATACATAAAATCAACAAATCAAAAAGTTGTTTTTTGAGAAAATAAACAAAATAGACACTCCACTGGCCCGATGGACCAAAAAAAAACCAAGAGAAAGTGAGAATCAATAGCATTAAAGATGAAAAAGGCAACATAACAACAGACACTGCAATCATTAAGAAAATAATTAGAAATTACTACAAAGAACTGTACTCCCACAAATTTGAGGACCACCAAGAAATAGAAAAGTTCTTGGACTCTCACTACTTACCAAAACTCAGTCCGGAGGCAACTGCAGAATTAAATAAACCCATAACTGAGGTAGAGATTGAAACAGTCATCAAAGATCTCCCAACGAAAAAAAGCCCAGGCCCAGACGGCTTCACTACAGAATTCTACAAAACATTCCGAACAGAACTAACCCCAATCCTCTACAAGCTCTTCAAAACAATAGAGGAGGAAGCAACCCTCCCAAACTCATTCTATGAAGCTAACATCACCTTAATCCCAAAACCGGACAGAGAACCATCAGAGAAGGAAAACTACAGACCTATTTCTCTGATGAACATTGATGCTAAAATTCTCAACAAAATCCTAGCCAATAGAATGCAAAAAATCATCAGACAGATCATTCATCCGGATCAAGCAGGATTCATCCCTGGAATGCAGGGATGGTTCAACATTCGGAAATCCATAAATGTTATAAACCACATCCAAAAACTGCAAAACAAGAACCACATAATAGTTTCAATAGATGCAGAAAAAGCTTTCGACAAAATCCAACACCTCTTCATGCTAAAAACTCTAGCCAAAGTAGGCATAGATGGGAAAATCCACAATATAATCAAAGCAATTTATGAAAAACCCAATGCCAGTATCATACTGAATGGAGAAAAGCTAGAACCCTTCCCACTGCGATCTGGAACAAGACAAGGGTGCCCGCTATCACCACTGCTATTCAACATAGTCCTAGAGGTACTTGCAGAGGCCATAAGACAAGAAAAAGAAATCAAAGGCATACGTATAGGAAACGAAGAAGTCAAGCTTTCACTATATGCAGATGACATAATCCTATACATAGAAAAACCAGGAGACTCAATACAGAAACTGCTAGAACTTATACGAGAGTTTGGCAGAGTGGCGGGGTACAAAATTAACGAACGAAAATCAACAGCCATAGTGTACGCAAATAACACCAAGATGGAAGAAGATCTAACCAACAGGATACCATTCAAAATAGCAGAGAGAAGTATGAAGTATTTGGGAATAAATCTAACCAAAAGTGTAGGAGACCTATTGGAAGAAAACTACAAACTATTTAAAAAGGAAATTGAACAAAACCTCAAAAGATGGAATAACATCCCATGCTCCTGGATAGGCAAAATCAATATCATTAAAATGTCTATACTACCACAAGCAATATACATTTTCAATGCAATTCCAATCAAATTGCCCAAAACATTCTTCACAGAACTGGATATAATGATTCAAGAGTTCATCTGGAAACACAAAAAACCACGAATAGCTAGAACCATCCTGAAAAATAAGAAGTTAGCAGGGGGAATCACAATCCCGGACCTCTGGACATGCTATAGAGCAGTGGTTATCAAAACAGCCTGGTACTGGCACAAAGACAAAAAGGAAGATCAATGGAATAGAATAGAAGCACCAAAAGGGAACCCACACAAATACAGCCAATTAATCTTTGACAAAAAGACCAATGACAACTCAAGCAAGTGGGAAGGCCTCTTTAGTAAATGTTGTTGGGACAACTGGCTGATAGCCTGTAGAAACAAAAAGATAGACCCACATCTATCACCATACACTAAGATCCAATCTACATGGATAAAAGACCTAAACCTACATCCAGAAACCCTCAAACTCTTGCAGGAAAATGTAGGAAATACCCTGCAAGACCTAGGAGTAGGTTCCGACTTTCTAAGAAGGACACCAAAAGCAATAGCAGTTGAGAACAGAATAAACAAATGGGACCTCATCAAACCAAGAAGCTTCTGTACAGCAAGGGAAACAATCAACAAAGTAAAAAAGCAACCCACAGAGTGGGAGAAGATCTTTGCACACGATATAGGCGATAGGGGGCTAATTTCCAGGATATACAAAGAACTTCAAAACAACCAAAAAACCAAAACGAACAAGCCACTCAAGAAATGGGCACGGGAAATGGGCAAACATTTCACAAAGGAACAAGCCCAAATGGCAAACAAACATATGAAAAAATGTTCTAGCTCCCTAGCAATAAGGGAAATCCAAATTAAAACATCGATGAGGTACCACCTAACACCAGCAAGATTGGCCCACATAAACAAAAACACCAACGACGCTTGCTGGCGAGGATGCGGGGAAAAGGGAACCCTACTCCACTGCTGGTGGAGCTGCAAATTGGTACAGCCTTTATGGAAATCACTCTGGAGAACACTCAAACAACTCAAAATCTGCATACCATATGACCCAGCAATAGCACTCCTAGGAATATATCCAAAACACCTGTTTTATGACAAACCAACATGCATCCCTATGTTCATTGCAGCACAATCAGTAATTGCAAAAACATGGAAGCAACCGAAATGCCCATCAGCAGAAGATTGGATAAGAAAGCTTTGGTTCATCTACTCCATGGAATACTACTCAGCTATTAAAAAAAACAAAATGCAGTTCTTTGTGGCTAAATGGGCCCAACTGGAAATTGTAATGCTAAGGGAAATGAGCGAATCCCAAAAGGTTAGATACCACATGTTTGCCTTGATTTAACTTGTAATTTTTGTTTGGTTGTTTGTAATTTTTTGAACCTGTCATTGATAGTGTCTCAACCCAGATGTTTTGAAGAATGGAACTTGCATGATTTTTAACATATTGTTTACCCAATACTATGTCAATGAATTCCATAATGTTGTATATTGATACTGAGGCCTTGTTGGGGCTTTTAACTGACCGGATCTTTACTCTGTTAGACCTATCTTCAGACCATAGAAGGTCTCCCCAAGAGGCCACTGAACTTATCTGGACAATAAGACGCTGAACTTCATGCTAGGCATGTGTTTGCAAGCAATGAATCTCAACTGAACTTGAACTATGGTTATGCAACAAGGTGGAGGAATCCACCATGGGGGGAGGGGTATGGGAGGGGTGGGGGGAATCCCCAGCGCCTATAAAACTGTACTACATAATACAATGTAAGCAACAATAAAAAAAAGAGTAATAAATGTGGTAATACTTAAAACCAAAGAAACTATAAAACGTTTAGAGCGTGACAAGGCTGTGGAAATTGATTCTAAAGCATGAAGGGCAGTATCATCATACCAAGGTTCAGTTAAATTAACAGGCAATAATACATATGAAGGTTTTCTCAAAATAACGAAACTTCCAGGAGTAAAGGAAGAATTAAGACAATTAGTAACAATACAATTCATACATTTAATAGTATACATAGAACCATATTGAAGAATAGAAAGAGAACCTAAAGATCCTTCAGCAAGAAGAAGGAAAGGGGGGGAAAGGCAAGCTCGAACATTTTTAGAAACTGGTGATTTAAAAGGACGCTGAAAAATGACTGAATCTGTAGCTGCAAAAAGTTTATATAAATGGGGTTGAGGGATAGGGTTAGTACATGGAAAAAGTGAAAAGATGGGAGATACCCACCCGGGTGTGTACCAGCGATTAATACCAATTGGTGGTGGAATAAGGTTATCACACCAATTATAGCAAAATGACCACATATTTAAATCAGAACAATGATCATAATCAAGGCTAGAAACAGACCAATCACAAATAAAAGTGGTTTCATTAGGTAATGTGTAAAAAACTATTTTTTCAGGGAACACACAAGAATGCCAGGTAGGGTATCCAGGGAATGGACTAATTATGATCCCACGTATGTAAAAGTTCTGAGGTCAGTTGGCAAGGGGAAACAGAAGGAGGGACAGGAATAGAAGGGCCAATAGTGACATGATTAGGTTCAAGCGAATTTGCAATAGAAACAAAATTATGCATCCAAAGTACACGAGTTTGCTTCTTTGCAGTTTGAGCCTGAGGTGTCCAAGAATACCAAAACTGATAAGAGTCAAGTAATGGGGAATCAGTAAGTAGAATAGGACAAGCTAGGGTAGCACAGCCAAGAAGCGGAGTAATGCCTGGAGATGAAAAACAAGTGGGCAGACTATCAGCATGTCCATAATAGTCAAAGGGTTGAGAAATTTTATGATTGACAAAGGAATCTTGGCTTCCTCCTAGAAGGGAGGAGTCAGATGTAAATACTTTAACTTCCTGATAATTCCAAGTAGTGGGATGCAATAAAGGGGGGTCGGGAATGTAAGCCAATACTGATATGCCAAAGCCCCTGGTAAAAAACGTACCTGAATGGAGATAATTGCAAGCATGGCAAAGAGCAAATTCTCAGAAGTACAGGGACGCTGTTGGGAATTTAGTAATCATTCAGCTGAGGAAGTAAGAGCCTTAACCTGACCCCAGGTAGGCGGAGGAGCACAGAGTGTAGAAGCTGCCTGGTGGCGTCCAACAGCAGGAGGATGAATACGCAGACCAGACATAAGTATCGGAAGAACATTTTCAGCAGGTGTAGACTCATCCAGCACGTTGCTTTCTGAAGGAAGCTGTTCAGATGGATGTCTTTCAGATGTCTGGACTGGAGATATCAGAAGAGGCAATAGAGAATGATTTCTCTTGCGGGACAGTTGTGCTGCCTTCAGTAGGGGGTGTGGGGTCTGAGGATGATGAGACATGATGTCCAATCAGCCGATCTGGAATCCAAATTGGTGAATCTGAGTCCTGTGGGAAAACACAAGCATATCCTCTTCCAGCAATTAGAAGGAGGTCAGGCCCCTTCCACTGTCCTGTGAGAAGGTCCTTCCATTTCATTAAAAGTTTAGGGGAGGGTCTGGTATGCGAACAATGTCGAGAGAATGTGTTCTCACCATGCTGATCCAAATTGAGATGATTAAGCACAAAGCATGATTTAAAATATGGTGAGGAGATGAATGTTTAAATTCACCCTGTTGCAATTTAGAAATCTGAGTGTTTAATATTTGGATAGATCGCTCCAACTATAGCTTGGCCTTGAGGGTTATAGGGAATTCCAGTGGAGTGTGAAATAGAAAACATGGAGCAACAAAACCGAAATGCCTTAGAAGTATACTCCAGAGCATTGTCTGTCTTTATAGCTTTAGGACAACCAAGCACTGCAAAACATGCACATAAATGCTGTATGACATCCTTATCTGCTTCTGCAGTATGAGCTGTAGCCCAAATAACATGAGAAAAAGTATCAATGGTAACATGCACATATGCCAATCGTCCAAGGCTAATAATATGGGTAACGTCCATTTGCCATAAACCGTTAGGCCACAAACCTCTAGGGTTAACTCCCAGCTTAAGGAACAGGATGCATTTTAGGACAAATTGTTCATTCTTGCACAATAGCTCTAGCTGTTTCACGAGGAAGGTGAAACTGGAGTCTAAGCGCAGTAGCATTCTGATGATGAAGAGCATGATTTTCTTTAGCGGCTTGAACAGTACCCACAAAAGTTTTAGTTAATGAGTCAGCAAGTGCATTGTTCTCATGAACCGGTCCAGGTAGATTGGAATGAGCTCTAACATGTCCCACAAAAAATGGCAAATGTCTAAGATGAATTAAATCCTGTAGCTGGGTAAGCAAGTTAATAATGGCAGTATGACTGCCAGTTAAAGGAGCAGTCTCTGTATGGAAAAAGAGTGGCAATGTAAGATGAATCAGTATAAAGATTAAAAGCAACACTTGTTAGACGTTTAAATGCCTCAATAACAGCACAGAGCTCTACCCTCTGGGCAGAAGTTTCTTCTATTTTAAAAGAAAATTTTTCAGAATCTATAATTAAAGAGGCTATTCCATTAGACAACCCATCTGTAAAAACTAAAGAAGCAGGTTGGGGCACAGGAGTTAAAGAACAAATTTTTTGAAGTATAACAGGATGATTTTTGATAAAATGTAGAAGGGGATTTTTGGGTAAGTGGTGAGGGATTTTGCCCATGAAGGTTAAAAGTGCAATTTGCCATGCTTCATCTTCAGATATTAAATGGGTGAGTTGTTCAGAATTGTAAGGGACAATTATTTCATCTACATCTTTACCAAAGAGTTCCTTCCTTCTATAATGTCCCTTCATGATTAAGGTGGAAATCAAAGCACAATAAGGAGTAATAACCTTTTTATGCATGGAAGGGAGATGAAGCCACTCTAAAGGTCCTTGTTGCCACAAGCATGCAGTTGGGGTATGGTTAGTGGGCAAAATGATTAATTGCCAAGGGGAATTATAATCAATTCTAAGAACGTTATTTTGAGATAACCTAGATTCAAACAGTTGCAGTGCCTTTTTTGCCTCCTCTGTTAATTGTCGTGGAGACCGTGGATTAGAATCTCCCCTTAGTATATTAAAAAATAAGGGTTGAAGATCAGCAGTTGTTAATTTTAAATAAGGGCGTATCCAATTTATCTCTCCCAGAAGTTTTTGAAAACCATTAAGAGTTCTTAAATTGTCTATTCTAAGTTGTAATGTTTGGGGTGAAACAAAATCAGAATAAATTTGTCGCCCTAAAAAATTATCAGGTGGCTGTACTTGGATTTTTTCTGGTGCTATTATTAAACCATGACTAGTTAAAATTTCAATTAATTTTTCAAGAGTTTCCTGTAGAAAAGCTCTATCTTTATGAGAAATCAAAATATCATCCATATAATGAATAACATAAAGAGATGGGAAACATTTTATAAACTTTTGTAAAGCTAAGTCTACAAATTTTTGACATAACGTGGGGCTATTTTTCATGCCCTGGGTCAAGACTTTCCACTGAAATTGTTGTAAAGGTTGTTTTAGGTCAATTGAAGGGAGGCTTAAGGCAAATTTAAGCTTATCATTTGGGTGAAGAGGAATAGTAAAGAAACAATCTTGTAGGCCTATAACAATTATACTATCTCCTCATGGAATGGCCACAGAAGAAGGCAATCCTGGCTGGAGAGTTCCCATGGGCTCCATAACAGCATTGACTTTCCTCAAATCCTGAAGTAATCTCCATTTTCCTGATTTTTTCTTAATGACAAAAATTGGAGTATTCCAAGGACTAGTGGAAGGTTCTAGATGTCCTAACAAAATTTGTTCCTCAACTAGCTGAGAAGCTGCCTGCAATTTTTCTGAGGTTAGAGGCCACTGTTCCACCCATACAGGCTTGGAGGAAAACCATATTATAGGGTCTGCTGTTACTCAGGCAGTGGCCCCAATACAAAATCCTGATATCTTAGGCCTTTTCTATCATATTTTGGTTGTATGGGTACAGGAAGTGCTTGTCCCTGAAGGGATTTGCCCAAGCCTTTATTAGGGTGAAAACCCATTTGCAACATTTGTGAGGTTATAAGTTCATTTGGACTTACCAATGAAAGACCTATTTGTGCCATTACATCCCTGCCCCATAAGGAAATAGGGAAAGAAGGCACAACATAAGGTCAAAATGTTCCTTGTTGCTCCCCGTCTGACCAAGGCAGGACTTGGGAACTTTTAGCCACATTATAAGCATAACCAAGTCCTACGAGATGTGAAGGGGTTATTTGAGTAGGCCAGGAGGAGGGCCAGTGTTTTCCAGCTATGCAAGAGATATGGGCTCCCATATCCATCAGTCCAAGGAACTTTCTGCCTTGAATTTTTAATATTTTAGTGGGTCTCTCAGCTTGAATCTCTTGAATCCAAAAGGCTACATTGCTGGAGCCAAATGCGTTTTTGCCTTGTGGGTGAGGAGAAACCGAATTACCCATGCTGAAATAAGGCATAATGATTAATTGAGCAATTCTTTGGCCAGGATGTATGCTAATTGCTTTTGTTGGTGGTCCTACCATAACCTGTATTTCACCAATATAATCAGAGTCAACCACACCAGGAATAACTTGGATTCCTTGTAAGGAGGTGGAGCTCCCTCCCAGAATGAGTCCCATTGTGCCTTCTGGTAAAGATCCAAAAACTCCTGTGGGCAGACAAACAACTGGTGAGTCAGAGGTTAATATTGTTGAGGTGGAGGAACTGAGGTCCAGTCCTGCACTGCCTGGGGTGGTATGTCAGAGGTCTGAGACCATCCTGGCTGTAGGAAGGGGTTGAGAGAGGTTTGTAGTGTCCCTATTATTTGGGGGGGGTCCGGGACTTGGCCCGTCTCCCATTTCCTGGCTTCTGGGGCTGTGCAGGCTGATCATTAGACTTTGGTGGAGATTGAGGAAATAAAGCTGTCCCATTTTTGTGGAATCTAGACTGGCAGCCCTTTTGCCAATGAAAATCCTTCTCACATTGCGGACAAACAGTATGAGGAACATTAGAGTTAACACAAGTGATGTTGTTACGCTCTTGTTTGAAATTTAGAGAGGAGTTTCTATTTGGGCAGCTACGGCTAAAATGTCCTGCCCCACCACATGGATAACAATTGTTTCCCTTATCAACTCCTTGCAGTCCTTGAGTATTCTTTAAAAGTCGAGAAGTGGTCTGGCCCTGAAGAGCCGCAACAATAGCCAAATCTTGTAAATAAGATGGAGTTACTTCAGCACAAACTCGAATATAATCTGATAAGTCTGTTTTTCGCACAGGTCTAATTAAAGCTTGACAAGTTGGACTGGCATTTTCAAAGGCTAATTGTTTGACTATTAAGTCTGTGGCTGCAGGACTAACCACCACTCGACCTACTGCCTCAGTAAGTCTAGCCACAAAATCCTCAAAGGGCTCTTCTGATTTTTGCTTAACATTTGCAAACCCTGAAGTTTTTTGATCTGGAGAAGGAAGACGCTTCCATGCCTTTAACGCTAGTGAGGAAACAAGCTGAAGTGTTTCCTTAGGTATATTAATTTATTCTGTCACTCCAAGATGAGTACCTTGTCCAAAAAGCACATCCATAGTGATGGAGGGTCTGCCATGTCTACCAGGGGTATGAAACTTTATTTCCTCTTTAGCCAATTCCTCATATTCCATTTTCCACAATAAAAAATTACCTCCTGTTAAACAAGCTTTTGAGACCTGGAACCAATCATAAGGAGTCATCCATTTTGCTGCCAGTCCTTCTGCTAAAGTCATAGTATATGGGGAGTTTGGACCATATTCAGAGACAGCATGCTTTAATTCTTTGATGAGTTTATAAGACAATGGCTCCCATTGATTTTCCTCCCACTCATAAGACACAGGAAAACAAAAAAATTCACCATCATGAGCCTGCTGGATTGCTCCCCTAAAGCCAATTTTTGCAGGGTCTGGTCTAACTGAAGGGACCTCATGCGGCCTAACTGAATATCTTGGAGGTCTATCAGTATTAGGAAGACAATTCTCATGTAATTCATCATGCAATTTAACTGTTTGGTTTTCTCCTAAGTCCTCTTGTTCCGATAAAAATGCTTCTGATGTTAGAAACTCTCCTTTATCATCCATTAAACTTCCCTGATTGTTTCTATAACCTTTTGTGTTTATGTTGGGAGAAATCTCTTCCTTAGAGCCATAAGTTGAACCCCTATGTTGTTTTTTAGGGTCAATTAAAGGAGTATGTTCTTGAGGAGGAGCACTTGGGGAGGATGGGGCATATGTATGCATTCCCATATCCAGGGCCTGCCTTAGTACTGTCCAAATAGCAAAAGCTGAAGGAGGCATGTCAGTCCCCCCATGGTTCTGATGCCACATTTTTATATTATTTTCTACCTGATCCCATGTATGTAAATCTGAAGTTCCTTCCTCCAGGAACCAGGGACTAACTGTCTGCACAAACTGTAGGAAGTCCAAAAGTTTTTTTCTTGCCGACCTTGATGCCTTTTTTCTGTAAAGTATGTTTAATGATATCAGCATATAAGCTTTTCTCACTGGATGCACTCTGCCCCATTTTGTAGCTGACAGAGGGTACAATGCTTCTCAAAGTAAATGTTCTGACTATTCACCCCCACCTGATCTACACTCTTATCAGGGGGCCTGCAGTACCCTCAGGTGAAGTCCGATCCACACCACAAATACCAATATCAATATCAATAGAGAGGAAAGAGGTTTACCTTCGTCGAGCACTCACGTCGGGCGCCACTTGCCGGAGACCAGCTCCAGCTGACTGAGAGCTTGCAAAGGATGCCTGGATCGGCGAGATGATAGGAAGAGATAAGACATGGACCACTATGGCTTGATGCTCATAATGGACAACTCAACAAAGTTGCCCTCTTTATTTATACATAAATCATCACAAGTTTTTGCACAACATCAAATTGTTTCATTTTTCATTACATCATGGTTATGAAAATGCAAAAAGCAATCCTAAAAAATATTTTTCTATTTCAAAGAAAACATTCTTAACAAACCATTACTCATTGAAACCTGCAATCACATGGCTGAAGCCATGAACTCCATGGTTGGCAGCACATGCAGTTACATAGTGACAAATAGTTTACTTATACCCAAAATCAGTTTTTACTAAACACAATCAAACTAATATTGCCTAAAATATTAAGAGTACAGAATTAAAAGATCATAAATGAAAGGATTTTATAAAAGCATATAACAGATTCTTTGCTAATTCTTATAATCAAATCATGCATTAATTACCGTCACCTTCACCTAGTGCTGATTCAATTGTTTTTCATTCTTTTTTTAAAGGGCAGTGAAAGGGATCAAGGCAGTTCAGCCAATCTACAAACAGAGGGCCTCTTACAAGAAACTTTCTTTCATCTATATAAACTGTTTTCTTTCCCTAAATATAAGTGCCAATAAGATAAAGATTTTAAGCCATTTTGAGGGGGTTCACATTTATTTCCTTATAAAAGATGTCCCATATACTTTTGCTTTCTGTGGTGAGAAACTAAAATGCGTCATATCATGTGTTGTAACAGTTCGAGGTGCATGGTAAACAAACTCTTTGTACCTCCATGATTGCCATTTGTTGCAAGATATTATCAAGCCATTTCTTAAGGAAAACTTTACTTATACTAGGGCAAACTTTAGGACAAAAGTGGGCACATAACAGGATGTTTGGAAACATAGTGGGCTCAATTGTACTATTGTATACTTTTAACTGTGTGTCACAGCCTTACGTTGCTATAGGTGTTTTTATCATAACATGATAGATCAATTTGAGGTGTCATACCAGTTACAGGAATCACTTCACATTAGCAGAAAAACAACAACAACACCCTCAGAATAATTCTTTGAAACATCAGAGAGGTGATTGAGTTCCATACAACAGGTGAGGCAGCAATGAGGTGACCAGAGACATTCTGCCGGGCCTTGCCACGCAGCCAGAAACTCCTCGCAGCCTTGCTAACTGAGGAGCGGTGCTGATCACACACCCATGCCATCTGACCCAACTGCACGGCTCCCCACATATGTAAAATATTTAGAAGGATAAGCAAGAGTCCTTTATGGTCCATTACAATGCATGAACTCAAGAACCAAATCTGTCTTAGATA
This sequence comes from Ochotona curzoniae, assembly GCF_017591425.1. Lineage (NCBI taxonomy): Eukaryota > Metazoa > Chordata > Mammalia > Lagomorpha > Ochotonidae > Ochotona > Ochotona curzoniae. The sequence continues at coordinate 14,262 of NW_024465415.1, forward strand.
GCAAGGTATTCATTCAGCTTACTAATAAACATTTCTAAGTACAATTTCTGATCTATGTTTAAAAGGCAGATAGTAGGGGGAACAGGAATTAAGTGCAGAAAGATTTTATTTCCTTCCAAGTATTATGCAATCTTTCTCCTTTTATTTCTTACCTCCCCATCAATTTCCCTTAGGCATGACTAATAGATAGCCTTCAAGAACCCTTTACAGCTAAATTCCCCCTTTTCTAAATTTCCCCAACATCAATGATTGGACAATATTTTGAGGAGCTTCAGAAAAACAAATCAGCACATCCCCCCCCCCTTGTCATTCTTTCATTAAAAAAAAGTCTCTGAGTTACGTGTCCTCGTCCATCCCTTCCTGCCTCCTGAATATCTCTTGTCCCTTCCCATGGATCTTGTGTGCCGTGTGCTTTGTTTGCAGACCTCTGTTTACATAAATTTCTTCTTTTATGATAATCACTTTCTTATGTGCCTTACGAGTATTAGTTCAAACACAGAAGAACAGTATGTTTCTAATGCAACTTATATCAACCTTTAATTTAAGAAAATAGTTAGGGTTGGGGCTACCATGGTGGCTCAACAGGCTAATCTACTGTCTGCAACAGCAGGCACTCCATATAGGTGCTAGTTGGTAATCCCAACTGCCCCTCTTCCCATCCAGCTCCCTGATTGTGGCTTAGGAAAGCTGCAGAGGATGTCCCAAAGCCTTGGGACCCTATACCTGCCAGGAAAATCCAGAGAAAGCTCCTGGCTACTGGCTTAAGGATCAGCTCAGCCCCAATTTGAACAGTGAACTAATGGATGAAAGATCTCTCTGTCTCTCATCATTCCTATAACTCTGTCTTTCAAGTAAAAATAAATCTTAAGAAAAAGAAAATAGGGCAGATGTTATGACACAGTCAGAGCAGGTATCATCTGGCATCCTGTATCTGAGTGTAAGTTGCTATTTTCAAGCTACTTGATGTGCTCAAGTGAAAGATGCCCATGTTTGAGACTCAGATGGAATTCCTACCTCCTTAACATAGCCTGGCCCAAGCCATTTGGTAAGTGTTCAGGTGGAGGAAGAACTCTTTCTACCCGATGTCACTTTGCTTTCAAACAAGCGAAACTTTTTGTTTAAAACAAAAGCACTTAATGACATAATAAGGTTCTCCTCGCCTAAATAACCTAACATTTGGCTGTATCTACTCATTTTCCCAGTAGAGTTGGTATCCATTCACACAGTCTGCCTTCAATCTTTGGATAAATAGTATTACCCAATGTTTGTACAAGATCTTAAGTCTCTATTTATTCTGATTTTCTCTACCTCAGATTCTTCTCTGTACCATCTGATCTTCTCTTATCCCTCCATTTCCCTTGCTCCCAACACATGCTGGGAATACCTACTCCTCCTTGAATTTCCAATGTACTTCTTCCTTTTCCCCATATCTTTGCTTTGTGTCTATTTCCTCTGTATGTGTTAATTTTAAAATGGTAATAATTCTATGAACCTTAAGTTAATGTTCAAGTGACAAACAGAATTGTGATTCATGTATTGAATTTAAATTGGAGACAGTTTCAAATAACAGTAGGCTTTACGGTATTCAAAGCACTTCACATTAAAAAAAAAAAAACTGTCCTTGCAGCCTTGCAGTATATCCAGGTGCACATGGAGGATACGGTAGACCATAGGAACCTGCAGACGATACCTAGTACCACCACAGAGGAGGAGGATGGAACACATCAATCAACTCCCCAGTCACATGTTGACAGTGAAAAGCTGGGAAAATGGAGACTCTGTGGTCAATTATATCAGCCAGTGGATTCTGGAGAGATTTCATCATGCTTGGAATGGAGGGATTGGCAGCAATTCAGAACTGTTGAAATATCAAAACAACTTGTAGTGCCCTTGGAGCCTGCCTACATTGGGCACCTTGGGATTGGGGTGAGAGGATGGGTGAGGCTTCTCCCTTTATCTCCCCCTCTACCCAATACAGACAAAAAAAAAAAAAAAGAAAAAGAAGAATGTGGAAACAACGGTCTTACCCACTTTGCTGTAGGCCTTGACCTACTTGAACTATAGACCTCTGTGCCCTAATCAACTATGTGAAGAATATCAAAATAAAATCATAATAATAATTCTTAAAAGTCCCTGATGCTATCTTCCACAATGAATAATAAAAAATGGAACAAAACGGGCCCGGCGCCATGGCGCAAGTGGTTAAAGGTCCTCGCCTTGCATGCCCGGGAGCCCATATGGGCGCCGGTTCTAATCCCGGCAGCCGCGCGTCCCATCCAGCTCCCTGCCTGTGGCCTGGGAAAGCAGTTGAGGACAGCCCAAAAGCTTTGGGACCCTGCACCCGCGTGGGAGACCCCGGAAGAGGCTCCTGGCTTCGGATCGGCATAGTATCGGCCCGTTGCGCTCACTTGGTGAGTGAATCATCAGACGGAAGATCTTCCTCTCTGTCTCTCCTCTCTGTGTATCTGCCTTTCCAATAAAAAAATAATAAAAATAAATCTTTAAAAAAAATGGAACAAAACAACAACAAAGAAAGAACCACTGTGTTATCAGGTTACATGGAAGACACGGAAGGCTGTAAAGACATGGAAACCTTGACTGCCAGCATATAAAGAAGCATTAAGCCAGCAACTAGCTCCCCTGGTTGGGAGGACTTCATTGCGCAAAAGTTTCACTGGAGCATACCAGCAGACTTCCACTGCTACAAGTGCTGGATTTATCAGTTGTTCTGCTGTTACCACAAGCTAGGAGCCAGAATGAGTATTTACCTGGAATCATTAGTACTTTTGCTTTAGAGACAGCACTGCTAAAACTCTTTCTCCCAGATTCTATAGTTCAAGTGGCTGCGGGATGGTGTTATATTAAGAATAAAACCACTTTAGAACACACACTGACTTAGAGGACAAGAATCTTTGCACATTCTCTCCTTCAAATATTCAGTATTCAGCACAAAATTCAATAGCTTCCCAAATCCAACTAGACGTAGCATTGCAGGTATGACCCAGTACTTGAGTCCATGATGTGTCCTGAAATACAGGAGCAAATACGTTCAGTAGGAGAAAAACAATGCAGCATAATGCTGGTTGATATCCCCAAGACCTGAGGAACCGATATGCATGCCCTTGAACCTGGACCAATCCCTCCAATGCTCCTAATCTGATGTTGGAGGCATCCATATACATATTTCTGCAGTCCATACCCTCAGTCACTGCACACTTCAAATGTGTTCCCTTGGAGGGACCTAAAGACATTCCAATCATGAGCCTCACGGCCAACAGCACTGACCAATACATGTGTAAAAATGGATCTACCCTAGGGCACCTCTGTGATCATTGCTGGGGGTTCTAGCCAACAGTGAGGCTCATCTTGAAGGTAGCAGATGAAACATCCAATACACTCCCATTTCCTGGTGCAATTACTTGCCTGAGTGGTCATACAACCACCCCTACAAACACCTACATCAACTTTAGGTTTCTAATTTGTCTCTCTTCGGCCCTAGGAGCTCAACAGGCTCTACCACACAACACTGAATACATCAGGTCCAAACTCACTGATGAAAGCTAGAGAAGCTACAGACTACATTGTAGTACAAAGTGGAATCAGGATCAAGATTATTGCATCAACACCCTAAGAGAAAAATATCAGGAGAAAGCCATAGGCTATACTTTGGAAAACAGGACGTGAATATCATCTGCCACTTCCACAAATGCTATTGTAATCAAACAACAACATCCAAGAGAAGACACTGAGCTCTCCAGACAACTGACAAAATATTTAATAAGGAACTCAAAAGAATGATTAGAAGAATAAAATTAAATAAAAAATAAGTTGCAGAATCTAATAAAAAGCTTATTAATAACATAAAAGGGAAATTCGGTGTAGAAATCATAAAAAAGAATGAAAAAATCTTAAATTGGATTCAAGGTAAGCATCTCAGAAGTTATACACAAGTCAAGCTGCCATTCTCCTACACCTACAATGTCCGGGTATACTTAAATAGCAGAATGATGGAAATTTGATTGTTTATGAATTTGTTATTCCAATAACATAGGGAAATCAGTGCAGGGAAAGAAGGAGGAAAAATACCAGAGCCTTTGTACTCATACCATGAAACTAATCAATAAATTAATCAGAATGGAAATGATAAAAAAAGTTTGCAAATGTCTCCCTAAAATTTCAAATAATAGTGACAGTAGCAATAATCAAAGCATTTTATTCAATAATGTGAATCCTGGCTATACATTTAAAGAAATCAAAATCTGAGTTTGAAGGCAACTACACTGAAATCTGAGGTAATTCATCACCACCAAGAGGAGTCTAACAAAATTTGCTCAAGAGTGTTCAATTCAGAAGTGAAAAGAAGTTACAGGGCCCAGAGTGATGACTGAGTGGTTAAATCCTCTCCTTACATGTGCTGGGAGCCCATAAGAGCACCAGTTCATGTCCTGGAGGCTCCGCTTCCCATTCAGTTCCCTGCTTGTGGCCTGGGAAAGCAGTCAAGGATGGACCAAAGCCTTGGAACCCTACACTTGGAAGAGGCTAAGGGCTCCTGGCTTCAGATCAGTGCAGCTCTGTCCACTGTGGTCACTTGGGTAGTGAACCATCAGACAGAAGATCTTCCTCTCTGTCTCTCTTCCTCTCTGTGTATCTGATTTTCCATTAAAAAAATATAAATCTTTAAAAAACAGTTTCCCAAGATGTCAGATATACGTATCAATTATCAATAGTATCCCTGGGGGACTTGTATATTCTGTGTCGTGGTCAGAATGCTGCTAAAGAGGACAGCATATTTTAGTGGAGTGCCAGCTCCAGCTACAGTACCAGTTCTAAACCTTGATTTTTCCTGTCTGGTAATGGATCCCTGGAAAGTAGCAGCTGCCAACTCAAAACACTTGGGAGTCCATGTCACCCACAGGAAAACATGGACTGAGTCTTTACGTTCCTGTTTTGTCCTGCTCCAAGCTCTTGTGCTTTGGAGAGTCAACTGGGGGAAATTGTTGTCTATCTTTCTGCCTTCCAACAGGAATAATAATCACCAACACTTGAAAGAAAATGGATTATTTCCCAAAATGCAAAATAACAACAATAATAATAATGGCTGCTTGCAATTACATTAATTACATTTAACTTTGGAATGCTGGATTAAACTCACCTCCTCTACTGCAGCCACTGATAAATGAAACTGAGAAGGTCTGAATGTTTGTTTTAATGCAAGTGTGAAGAAACCAGAATGAATAAAACTTAGGCACAGACTCATAACTTTGACGTAGAGCAACTGTTGCATGTGTGGTCATTTGAGGAAGAAATGATAGGTAGCTTTCTATCCTATCATTACAGCTTCCAAACAAATCTTACAAAAGACAATAGCCCGGCGGCAATAGCCCAGCGGCAATAGCCTAACAGCTAAATCCTCGCCTTGCATATGTTGGAATCCCAAAGCCACCCCACTTCCCATCCAGTGCCCCGCTTGCAGCCTGGGAAAGCAGCAGAGAATGGACTAAAGCCTTGGAATCCTGGCCCCACATGGGAGACTCAGAAGAAGCTCCTGGCTCCTGGTTTTGGATCGGCTCAGTTCCAGCTGTGGTGACTACTTGGGGCATGAACCTGCTCTCCATAAATCTCACTTTCCAGTAGAAATAAATAAATCTTAAATACACACACATATAAATATACAAGATAATGCTACCCACTAGCCACTCATCAATAAAAACACATATAAATTAAAAACATAGTAGATGGAAAAACACATTCTAAACAAACAGAATCCAAGTGTGAGCTGAAGCAGCTATCCTCACATGTAAATAAAAAATGTAAAAAAGGCTGGATTAAGCCGTAATTTGAAATGCTGGCATAGCATGTGAGTGTCAGTTCAAGACTTGACTGCAGCACTATCCAATTAACTCTGTTAAGGTGCTCTGACAGGCAGCAGAGGATGGTCCAAGTCTCTGAAAGGAACCAGTAAAATCAACCAACACAACTGTGGAACTCACAGCTTAAAGATAAAATTAGCCGCAACCCCACCTCCCAAAAAAAGAATCTGGAATTTCTGAACTGCAATGCCCCAGGGTAAAAGAGCCAGAAGCAACACCATAAACGAACTTACCAACGCCTCCACATACCCTCATTGCCAGCTACCTCCAACGCCCTACCCCCTCCAAGGATCAAAAGGCTATTTTAACATCACAATTAGTTGATGAAGATATTGAGGAACTTCCACATAAAGATTTTTAAAACAGGGCCCGGCGGCACAGCCTCACAACTGAAGTCCTCCCTGGGAATGTGCCGGGATTCCATGTGGTTGCCAGTTCTAATCCCGGCTGCACCGCTGCCCATGCAGCTCCCTGCTTTGGCCTGGGAAGGCAGTCTGAGAGAGCCCCAAACCTTGAGACCATGCACCCACGTGGGAGACTGGGAGAGGTTCCTGGTTTCCGACTTTGGATCGGAGCAGCACCGGCCATTGTGGCCACTTGTGGAGTGAATCATCGAACAGAACATTTTCCTCCATCTCTCCTCCTCTCTGTATATCTGACTTTGTAATAAAAATAAATAAATCTTTAAAAAAAAGGATTTTAAAACAACAAGAAGAAGATATAAGAAGTCAATGAATATGTTATATAGGATTTAGCAGTACTGAAATAAGACCAAAATGAATTATTAGAAGTAAAGAATTTGGGTGCAGCATAGCAGCTTAGCAGCTAATGTCCTCTCCTTAAACACGCTAAGATCCCATATGGGTGTCAGTTCGTGTTCCTGTGGCCCTGCTTCCTATTGAGCTCCCTAATTCTTGACTTGGGAGAGCAGTTGAGGACAGCCCAAAGCCCTGGAACCCTGCACCCATGTGGGAGACCCCAAAGAAGATCGAGGTTCCTGGCTTCAGATCAGTGCAGCTCCAGCTGTTGCAGCTGCTTAGGGAGTACATCAGCAGACGCACGATCTTCCTCTCTGTCTCTCCTCCTCTTCATATATATGAGTTTCTAATAAAAATAAGATAAAAAAAACTTTAAAAGAAAATAATACTATAGAAAAATTTTAAAATGTAAAAGCAAAGTCTCCACAGAGGATTGAGTGAGACAGAAGAACTTCAGAGTTGAGGACACAACATGTGAATGTACCACAACAAAAGTCTGAAAGAGGTACTGACTAAAGCTAAGAAAACCACCAAGAATTAAGCAACACTATTAGAAGGCCAAGCTAAGAATTTGGGTGTGCCTAAAGAAACCTAAAGAGAAGGCAGACTGGAATATGCATTCATCAAAATCATAAATGTGAACTTACTTAACATGGTCAAAGAAAGAGACGGGGCACCAAATCCTAAATAGACTTGACCAGAAATGCTCTTTGCCACAGTACATCATTGTCAAGCTCTCTTTCGTTGAACAAAAAGATACTTAAATTTGCATGTGAAAAGCATCAAATTATAGTGGGACCCCAGTCAGACTCACAGCTGATTCAGAGCAAACCCTGCAGGGCAGAAGAGATCAGAGTAACATTCCAGATCCTAAAAGCAAGAAAGGAAAAAAAAAAAAAAAAACTGTCACTGCAGAATAATATGTCAGACCAGAATAATATACCCAGCAAAGCTTATATTTGTATTTGGAAATAGAAAAAAAATCTTACAAAGGAAAAAAATTGAAAAATTTTGCCACTAATAGACTATCCATAGAGATGTTACTAAAAGTTGTGCTACAAAGAGAAAGAATAGCACCTATGAAATCCAAAGGCACGAGTGGCAAACATCTCAATAAAACCAAAAAAAGAAACCTCAATCGAACAATGCTAAACAGGGCCAAATCACTACCTATTAACCATGAATATAAAATGGCTTAACACTTAAGTCAAATGTCACATTTAGGCATACTGGATCCGAAAGCAAAGCACACCTATCTGTTGCCTACAAGAACAAATCCTCACCAACAAAGATATGCAGACACTGAAATTCAGAGATAGAAAAATGGAAAAATGAGCTGGTGCAATCATCCTTATGTCATATAACATAGATGTTTTCAACACGAAAACATTTTAAAGATGAAGAAAAACACATAATGATTAAGTGATTCAAAAATGCCAGAGCACCTAGGAACTGACACACTAACTAAACTGGCTAATTTTCAACCTTCAAGCATCAGAACAGTCTCAGAGGGCATAGGGGGATAGCCCACGTCCTCAGGTCCCTGCACCCATGTAGGAGACCCAGAAAACGCTCCTTGCTTCTGGCTTCAGAGCAGCTAAACCAGCATTGGTTGTTGCAGCCACTTTTTAGAGTGAACCAGTGGATGGGAGATGTTTGCTGTCTCTCTTCTCTCCATAAATCTGTCTTTCCAAGAAAAAACAAACCTTAATAAGAAATAAAATGCCATGGCACTTAACTGTATGAAACTAGTATTAATGGATTAATTAGAACATGTAGACTTCAACACAATAATAGTAGGGGACCATAAAACCCCACTAACATCAATGTACAGGTAGAAGACAGAAACTCAGCAAGGAAGCAACAGAGCTCACGCAGACAAGAGAACTCACATGGAGTTAACTGATATCTGCAGAACCTACAAAATACACTTTTTGGGAGAATCAAGATGGTGGAATAGGGTAAGGACATTTTAAATGGACCAAGAAACATTTAATCAGGATGAAGCAGAGAGGACACATTCCAGAAAACAGGAGAGGACAGAACAATAGCAGTGGGTACCTGGAGACTGACAGAGAGAGGAAAGCAGTGGGCACAATGGTGTGGTGTTGCAGTGACTGATACTACAGCAGCACTCAGCTAACTGCGATCTGAACTCCACCAACAACCAGGGAATTTCACTGGGAGCTTGGGCGGTGAACCCAGACAAAGAAGTGCCTGTCCTGTTGGGCCATTTGATTTGACCAGGAGCAGAGACAGAGCAGCAGATCCTAGATGGGCTGTGCAAGAACAGCGTGGGTTTCACAGCCAAGTCACCCCCAACAGCCGAACTGGGCACCATCTTGCTTAAGGAGGCAAAAGCAAGGGAAAAGACTGAGCATATGCTGAGCTGGGAGTGAACTCACTTCTGACTCAGTGACCTGCATCAGCATGGCATTCTATGGGTTCCACTCGGGGCAGGTCTGGGTAGCCCTCAGAGCTGATGGCCAGCAGATCAAGAACTAAAGTAGTGGTATGTCAGGAACCATTTCATACACTGTGGCAATAGCTTTAGGACTGCAGGGAAAAACAGTGAACTACACATGTGCTGAGCTCGCGATAACTCACTGAGTTCCATGGACTGCACAAAAATAATACCGATTGTGGCATCATACAGGTCAACACAGGTTCTTGTGGCACCCAGAACCTAATGTTCAATAGGTTCCAGCAAGATCAGCGCCAACAACAACCTAGCTATATAGGACACCTGGTGTCTCTCTAATCCTGGGACCTGCTCCAACAGGAAGTGGGAGAAAGGTTGCAGACAACAGTGCAACCTCAGCATGGTATCACAGGAGGTGGAGACTGGGGAGCCAGGAGTGGGAGCTATGGAGTTCTTTGTGGAGATCTAACATAAGAACCCAGACCTGGCTTCGGATTGGCTCAGCTCCAGCCATTGCGGCCGCCTGGGGAGAGAATCATCGGATGGAAGATCTTCCTCTCTGTCTCTCCTCTCTATATATCCGCCCTTCCAATAAAAATAAAATAAATCTTACAAAAAAAAAAAAGAACCCAGACCTGGAACTCATCACAGGCAGTGGCACAATTGTGTGCAAATAAAGAGCCATGTACCAACTGCAATAAGTAAAATCAAACTGCAGACATGTGGGTGACACAGCTTAGAAACCTGCCCCAAGAAGAAGACACTGCTAACCAAAAGTACAATGACCAAGAGCAAAAGAAGAGACAAAGGTATAATGAATATTACTGCAAACTCCCCTGCAAAGGAGCAAAACCCTATGCCAACCCCAGAGTTAACTGAGGAAGACATCAAGAAAGGGGGGGGACAAAGAAACCATTCCTTAAATTCTTTGAACTCTTGTATGTGCTTCTCATTGTTGATCAGAAGCTTTAAAATTAATTTAAGGAATATTTTACACAAGCAACAGCAGCAATAAAGCAAATTAAGGCTGACATATCAGAAATTAAGAACACAGTAGAGCAAATTAAAAGTACAGTGGAGCATCTCCAAAATAGAACGAGCAAGCAGATAAAAATGTCTCAGCATTGGAAGCTATTTCCTGCCTCAAGGGAAAGCAAACCAAAAGCTGGAAACAGAGCTGGATCAGGCCAAAAAAAAAAAAAAGTTATTCAAGACTTGAAAGACAATATTAAGAGGCCTAATATAAGAGTTATAGGGGTCCCAGAAGCTGCAGAAAGAGAAACTGGTTTTACAAGTATATTTAATGAAATAATAAAGGAAAACTTCCCAAATCTAGAGAAAGAATCAGAAAACAACATCCAGGAGGGGCACAGAACCCCCAAAGACCTGATCCAAAGCAATCTTCACCAAGGTACATGATCATCAAGCTCTATTCAACTGAACATTAGAAAAAGATCCTTAAATGTGCACTGAAAAAAATCAATTGACATATAAAGGAATGTCAATTAAACTCACAGGAGCTCACTCACAGGAAACTCTTACAGGCCAGAAGAGAATGGAGTGACATATTCCAGATTCTAAAAGAAAAAATTGTCAGCCTAGGATAACATATCCAGCAAAGCTTTCTTTTGTCTTTGAAAATGAAATAAGATTCTTCCACAGTAAAGAAAAGTGAAAAGAATTTGCCTCTTCCAAACCTGCATTACCAATGACACTTAAAGATGTTCTCTTGACACAGAAGAGGAATAGCACCAAACAAAACCAAAGGCAAGCGAGAAGAAAATCCCAGTCATCTCTTCAAAACACTTTCTTCTGATTAAACTCTTCAATGACTCATAGACCATACAGTAGTATCATTTTCTGCAGGAAGGTTCTTGATTTTCATTTCTTGAGTTAGTCATTTAGTAGCATGTTATTTAACTTCATTTTGTTGTTTTTTTTTTTTCTCCCTGATGTTGATTTTGGTTTTGGCTTTTCCTTTAAAGGGATGTATAGTAGCTGTGTAACGGAAACTGTCATATCTAGTAACACGTTATTTAACTTCATGGCATTGTAAATTCCTATTTTTCTTTCTATTGTTGATTTTGTATTATGACTTTTCGTTTCAGGGGATGTACAGTAGCTGTGAAATGGAGACTAGCATATCCAATTGTGAGGATACAATGTAATATGCATTTCTACTTCCAAAGATGGAGTTGCAATGAAACGGTTTACAATACTTTGACAATAGGATGCTGGACTTTCTGCCATTGTCCATGCCCGCAATGATGGACATATGACTGTGTATGCAGAACTGTACTTTAGTAATAATATACAGGAACTAGGCAGGGATGGGGGGAGCTGGGGGTTGGGATAAGGGAAATACCAGGGAGCCTATGGAACTGTATCATAAAATGATAATGATGATGATAATAATAATAATAATAATAAATATAAAATGTAAAAAAATTGCAGAAAAAAACCCACTTTTTCATCAGTACATAAAATTCTTTTCTAGGACTGATCACATTGTAGGTCACAAACCAAATCTCAGCAAATCTGAAAAAAACTGAAAATCACACCATGTTTCTTCTCAGTACTACCCATGAACTGAAGCTGGAGAACAATAAGTCAAAATATGCCACAAAATATGCAGATACTTGGACAGTGAATAATAAGCTGGTGAATGAATAGTGGGTGGTAAAAGAATCAAAAGGAAACGAAAAATAAATTGCTTGATGCCCAGTGTGATAGTCTACCAGCTAAAGTCCTTGTCTTGCATGCACCAAGATCCCATATGGGCACCAGGTTATATCTCTGCTACTCCACTTCCCATCCACCTCCCTGCCTATGGCCTGGGAAAGCAGCGGAGGACAGCCCAAAGCCTTGGGACCCTGTATCCATATGGGAGACCCGGAAGAGGCTACTGGCATCGGATCGGCTCAGCTCTGGCGGTTGCAGCAACTCGGGAAGTAAACCAGTGGAAGGAAGATTTTTCTGTATACCTCCTTCTTTGTATATCTGCCTTCCAATAAAAATAATAAATAAATCTTTAAAAAGTTGCCTATAACAAATGAAGGCATCAACACAGTACATCAAACATACTGGGCATAATCAAGACAGTTCTAAGCGGAAAGTTTGCTGCAATCTGTGCGTAAAAAGCTTGTCAAACCTCTGAAGAAACAAACAAAACAAAACAAAACAAACAAACAAGTAAAGAAATAAACTAGAGACCAAAGAACAATACAATGGAAAAAAATCTTTCATGCAGAAATTAATAAATGAGATACACAATTAGTCCAGTTAATTAAAAAGAAAAAACCAATCTTAACAATATCAGAGATGAAAAAGAAAATACAATGGACTTACACAGAACAAACAGGAACTATTTATAGACAACTCTACACACACACACGCACACAAAACAGGTAACACAAAAAGAAAAGGATGGATTTCTGGGCAAATAAAATTTACAAAATGATTAAAACCTAAATGGCTCTTTATTGAGGATTCATACCGAACAATTAAACCCTTCCTTTCCACCCCGAAGAAAACCCCTGGACCAGATGGCTTCATTGCCAAAATCTACAAAATGTTTCAGGAGGTACTTATCCTAACCTTCCACAAACTATTTAAACCAACAGAAAGGCAGGCAATCCTTCCAAACTCATCCTATGAAGCCAACATAAGCTAATACCAAAGCTAGAAAGATAATACAGGGGGGAAGGACTACCTACTGACATCCCTGATGGATGCAAAAATCTTCAACAAAATACTGGCCAACAGGATCCAACAGTACATTAAACAGATCACTTACCCTGGCCAATCTGTGATCCAAGGTCAACGTGTGATCCACCCTTGACATGCTAGGATAGCTTAACAAATGCAAATATTAAATGTGATACACCACACGAGCAAAACGAAGAATAAAACCTTACATTCATCTCAATATACGTACAGAAAGATTTTTGTTTTTAATTCTAACACTACTTCATGTGAAAACACTAAGCCTGGTGTAGAAGGAACATTCTACAAATTATTTAAAGCAAACGAATTATCAACAAAGAGGCAACCAACAGAAAGGGAGAAAATTTTTGCATAGTACACAAGAGACAAGGAGGTATCACCTAGGATTTATAATAAGCTTCAGAACCTCAACAACAGCAAAACAACCCTGAGAAGAAATGGACAAAGGAACTGAGCAGCTATTTTCCAAAAGAAATTCAAATGGCTGATAGACATATGAAAAAAAAAATTGTTCAGGCTCCTAACTTGCCAAGGAAATAAATAAATAAATGCCAAATTCAGAAATCTATTAACACCATTTGCTGACATGGACAAGCAGAAAAAGATACTTTACTCCACTATTGCTGGAAATACAGACTAGTGCCGCCATTACAGAAGCCTGTATAGAGGGTGCTGAAAATTGATTTATCATACAACCCAGCTATCCCACTCCTGGAAATAATTTCAAAGGAAATGAAATCAGCATATGAGAAAGTAGACATGTAATCCCTTTTTACAGTAGCACAATCTATAATAGACAGGAAAACTCAGATGCCCATCAACAGATAAATGAATGAAGAAACTGGTACATTTACTTCACGGAATACTACTCAGCCATTAAGGAAAAAATGCAAAATTCTACCTTTGCAACAAAATAGTCCCACTGAGACCATTATACTAAGTGAAATAAGTTAATTCAAACAGTGAAGTAAAATCTGCTTTCTCTGGTATATGGCAATATACATGCCAATACAACAGATACATAGGTAAACATGTATGTCTATGTATATACATGTATTCTAATAGATGAACTGTATAACAGACAGTAACATACACATAAGGCGAGGATTTAGCCATTAGGCTATTACATCAGGCCCCTCAACTTTCATTTTGTTTTAATGGGCAGCAGTGTGTAAAAGACATAGCTACTGTAAGTAAAACACTAAGATGTTTTACAAAATGTAACTGTTTTTAAATATTTTTAAAATTTTATTTTAATATTTTTAAGAGCTAGATTGTAGCTAGCTTTGTTAATAACTGCACATGTAACTATATATGCAGGGAGATGTGCTGTTTTTAGAGACTTGGGATATGGTAAACTGGAGATATGCCAGATCCAATTTTGCTCTTAATCTCCTCTGAAATATTCACTAAAACCACAGAAAGAAGGGCTTAGGCTAGGCAAGAAAAGCAAGCATCTACTGCCAGATTATCCAGCATAGAAAGTCAATAATCAAAATCTTAAATAATCTATTTCCTTTCTTTCTCATCTTGGTAAAACTTAAAATTATGTAAAAGAGTTTTTTTTCACTTTAAAATAAATGCAAATATACATTCCCTTGGACAAAACAATCCCTAAACACTGCTAACTCACTAATCAGACAAGAAAACTATGATCTTCAATGGAATATGTTCAAAAAAAAAAAACACCCCACATTGAAATGCAGGAAAAGTGCTATGATTATTTAAATATAACTATGAGCTCTCTATGCTGTAGCAATCAAACTCGAGACACAACAACCTAAATAAACAGAATAATTCAAGTCTCAGACTGTAAAAACCGCTTAATGTGTAACATGGTGTAATATTCAGTAGCATCTCAAGTGTCCACAATATGCTTAAAAGTCAGTAAATTTCATCTCAAGTTGCAAATGTTATGACCCATCAAAATCCTGAAAATGAACACTGAGTTTTCTGAGAACAAAACCACTTATGATTAATAGTTTCACTTGTTAATAAAGGATGGAAAAGATCCAGCATACACAGTAAATTGCTCTGAGCAGACAAAACAGAGAGAGAGAAAAAGGAAGTATCCAAGCCAGTGAGAGACAAAGATTTTCCAGCATGCATTTACTCTGCAAAGAATCAAATGGCTGAGAGTAAGCCAGAGGAAGCCACTAGGCAGGTTTCGTTAAGTGTGTGGCACAGGCCTCAGCCCTAAGGCCATCTTCTGCTGGTTTCCCAGTCATGTTAGCAGGCAGCTGGATTGGAAGTGGAGCAACCACAAAACTAGTGCCTATACACGATGCTGGTCTCCCAGGTAGCAGCTTAATGCACTATACCACAATGCTGCTCCTTTTATAAAAGGAGCATAACTTCAATTAAGCTTAAGAATAAGACAATTTAACCATTCCAATGTATGAGAAATAATACATAATAATATAATGATCTTCTTTAATATATTCTTGACACTGGAATATGCAGCTAATGCAATTAAGTAGCAAGAAGATATTCACAATTCTCAGAAGTCAAATGTATGAATAAAATGCAAGAGAATTAACTCAGTAACAATTACAATGTGCTCACAAAGCATAGCAGTATATAATTAATATTCTTAAAATTAGCATATCTTTTTGTAACAGTGCAATAATATCACACTGAAAAGACAGACAACTCTGTTGAGTTTCTTTGAAAAAGTTAATTCTTGAATACACAGAATCAGAAATATTAATTTTCCCTAAATCTATTCATTTAAATTTATAGCAAATTCCATTGTTACATACACAACCAACCTGACTATGTACATATGTACAAAACCTACACAAATACACTCTTTAAAAATGCTCCTTGGAACTGCTATTCATAAAGAAACCCATTGCTAATAAAGATGGATAAATTACTTTTTTTTAAAAAAAAGATTTATTTTTTATTATTATTATTTTTTTACTGGAAAGGCGGATATACAGAGAGGAGAGACAGAGAGGAAGATGTTCCGTCCGATGATTCACTCCCCAAGTGAGCACAGCAGGCCGATACTATGCCAATCCGAAGCCAGGAGCCTCTTCCGCGTCTCCCACGTGGGTGCAGGGTCCCAAAGCCTTGGGCTGTCCTCAACTGCTTTCCCAGGCCACAGGCAGGGAGCTGGATGGGAAGCGGGGCTGCCAGGATTAGAACCGGCGCCCATATGGTATCCCGGGCGTGCAAGGCGAGGACCTTTAACCACTTGCGCCACCGCGCCAGGCCCCGATAAATTACTTTTGGAATACCTAAAATTGAATATTACAGAATAAACTTAAAAATTTAAAAGCCGCTATGCATAATCACTGGTTAATTTCACATGTATAACATTGCTCTGAAAAGGAAAATGTAAAAATGGACACAACAGTTCTATGATTACAAATTTAAAAGCAGGCAACCAAAGCAATGAGAATAACCACTGCATCAGTGAGATTACTTACTGCAGTGGAAGAATGATATATATGGAGAAGGTGCTTTTGTGCCACAAATAAACCATGTACACACTTAGCCATCACTGACACCAATGTGCAGGATGACTCCTCTTGTTAGAGCATAGACATTTTTAAGAGATAATTCACATCCTCCCACACTTTTGAGAAACATAGTTGCCTTTACAATTTGCACCATAAGAAACAAAAGTTCTGAGGCACTTAACAAAAGTTTTAACACACAACTTACAATAGCCACTATTTCAATATCAGAGCATCTGATAGAGTATTCTTGCTAATGCTGTTCATAAAAGTCAGTGTAAGATGATCCAAATACTTGGACAACTGCCACTCACTTGGCAGACTGAAATCAACTTTATGGTGCTGGGCTGGGCACCAATCGAATAAGAGCGCAAGTTTCTATCCGAGCTACTCCAATTTCCACCCAGCTCCCTGCTGTGGCCTGGGAAAGTAGTGGAGGACCAATTCAGCCTAGGGACCCTGTACCCATGTGGCAGATCCAGAGGAGGCTTCTGGCTCCTGGCTTCAGATCAGCTTAGGCTCAGCTGCTGTGGCCACTTCGGGAGTGAACAAGCAGGTGGAAGACCTTTCTGTCTCTTCTCTCTGTAAATCTGCCTTTCCAATACAAATAAGTAAAATTTTTAAAAGATTTTATTTTTATTGGAAAGTCAGATATACACAGAGGAGGAGAGACAGAGAGGAAGAGCCCCCATCTGATGATTCTTACTCCTCAAGTGACTGCAATGGCTGGAACTAAGCCAATCTGAAGCCAGGAGCCAGGAGCCTCTTCCAGGTCTCCCATGTGGGTGCAGGGTCCCAAGGCTTTGGGCCGTCCTGACTGCTTTCGCAGGCCACAGACAAGGAGCTGGATGGGAATCAACCTGATGGAATACAAACCAGCACTCATATGGGATCCTGGCGCCTTCAAGGAGACTTTTGCCACTAGACCATTGCACCGAACCCATAAGTAAAGATAAAAAAAAAAAAAATTTAAGATTATAGTGCTTGCCTTTGACCTGGTATATCCCTGGCAGCTCTGGCTCTTGTGGCCATTTGGGGAATGAACCAGGGAATAGAAGACACCTCTCTTTCTGCTATCATTCTGCCTTTCAAACGAGCAGACATTTTCCAAAACAACAAATTCAATGGCTAATACAGACACGAAAAAATATTCAGACTCCTTAGCCATTAAATACAGATAGAAACCTCCCTGAGATTCCACCTAACTCTGAGATTGATGTTCACTCAGAAATAAAACAACACATCATAATCAGTAATCACATTAAAGAAAATGATAAATTGACAAGGTTATTTAAAATCTCATGAATGATTTAAATAGTCTATCTTAATAGAATAACACCACATGCATGGACATGTGGGAAAAGGTACCCTGCTCACTACTGCTGTGCACTCACTATTGCAATCAGTATGGAGATGGAGAGTGCTCAAATGATCTGCCAAATGACACAGCTATCCCACTCGTGGGAATACATCCAGAGGAAATGAAATCTGCATAAGAAAAAGTGACCTGCAGGGCCTGGCAAGATAGCCTAGAGGCTAGAGTCCTTGCTTTGCACTGGCCAGAATCCCATACAGACACCAGTTTGCATCCCAGTAATCTTACTTCCCATCCAGTTAGGGAACTTGTGCCCTGGGAAGGCAGTCCAGGACAGCCCAAAGCCTTGGGACCCTGTTCCCACCTGGAGGCCCTCAAGAAAGCTGCTGGCTCTTGGCTTTGGTTCATTGCAACTCTGGCCTTTGCTGCTGCTTGGGGAGTGAAGCATCAGACAGAGGATCTTTCTCTGCAACCCTATTACTATTATTATTATTTTAAAGATTTGTTTATTTTTATTGTAAAATCAGACATACAGAGAAGAGGAAAGACAGAGAGGAAGATCTTCCGTCCAATGATTCACACCCCAAATGACCATAATGGCTGGTGCTGCACCGATCCAAAGCCAGGAGCCAGGACTTTCTTCCAGGTCTCCCATGTGGGTGCAGGGTGCCAAGGCTTTGGGCAGTCCTCACCTGCTTTCCCAGGCCACAGGCAGGGAGCTGGATGGGAAGCGGGGCTGTCGGGATAGAACCGACACCCATATGGAATCTAGGCAAGGTCAAGGCAAGGACTTTAGCCACTAGTGTATGATGCCAGGCTTAAAATACAAATTTCTAAATAAACTGAAATGTGTAGGTATTACAGCAGACCAGTAACAATACCATCTGCTCAAAAACTAGCAAGCAGCAACTAATTCTGTTTATCACCAAAAAAAAAAAAGCCTTCTAAAAACAGACCACTAATTTTTGGTTACTAACAAAATTCCTCTATGATATTAACGGGTTGGCAATCTAAACCCTGTGAAAAGGCCAAAAATGTGATCAGGTACGTAAAAAGCAATAGGGACTTCTGCAGAATGCCAGTACTTTAAAACTCTCTGATCGGGCCCAGCACCATGGCGCAAGTGGTTAAGTCCTCGCCTTGCACGCCCGGGATGCCCTGTGGGCGCCAGTTCTAATCCTGGCAGCCCTGCTTCCCCTCCAGCTCCCTGCCTGTGGTCTGGGAAAGCAGTCAAGAACAGCCCAAGGCTTTGGGACCCTGCACCCGCGTGGGAGACCCGGAAGAGGCTCCTGACTTCGGATCGGCATAGCATCGACTGTTGTGCTCACTTGGGGAGTGAATCATTGGACAGAAGATGTTCCTTTCTCTCCTCTCTGTATATCCGCCTTTCCAATAAAAAAAAATAAAAAAAAAATCTTTAAAAAAAACTGTCTGATGTAGAAAAGCTCTGACACGCCTAGTATAAGTAAGTCAGAAGAGCAACAGTAATCCTACCCCAGGTATTCAGTTCATTAAAACAGTTGCTGGATATTCTAAATAGCTGTAGCCACTTGTTTGATGATGCAAGATATGAGGTATGGGCCCGGTGCAATAGCAGAGCAGTTAAGTCCTTGCCTCGAATGCGCCAGGATCCCATATGGACGCCAGTTCTAATCCTATGGCCCACTTCCCATTCAGCTCCCTTCCTGTGGCCTGGGAAAACAGTCGAGGACGGCCCAAAGCCTTGGGACCCTGCACCCGTGTGGGAGACCTGGAGGAAGCAGCTCCTGGCTTTGGATTGGCTCAGCTCCAGCTGTTGGGGCCGCTTAAAAAGTGAACATTGTGACACAAGATCTTCCTCTCTGTCTCACCTTCTCTCTGTATATCCGCCTTTCCAATAAAAATAAACTAAATCTTTAAAATAGAAATAGATAAAGATGTGGGGTAAAGGGGCCCGGCGCGGTGGCGCAAGTGGTTAAAGGTCCTCGCCTTGCACCCCCAGGATCCCATATGGGCGCCGGTTCTAATCCCGGCAGCCCTGCTTCCCTTCCAGCTCCCTGCCTGTGGCCCGGGAAAGCAGTCGAGGACGGCCCAAAGCTTTGGGAACCTGCACCCACGTGGGAGACCCGGAAGAGGCTCCTGGCTTCGGATCGGCATAGTATCGGCCCGTTGCGCTCACTTGGGGAGTGAATCATCGGACGGAAGATCTTCCTCTCTGTCTCTCCTCTCTGTATATCCGCCTTTCCAATGAAAAAAATAATAAAAATAAATCTTTAAAAAAAAAGATGTGGGGTAAAGAAACAGGTTTATAGATGACAAACTGCTGATAGAAGGCAGTATGTGAAATTCTGTCTTTACCTGGAAAAGTTGATGCCAAGTCTCTCTCTCTCTCCCGAGCTCTCTTTCCAGTGATTATTTAAGGCAGCACTTATAATTCCAACTATGCACTTGAACTGGGAACATGAAATGCAGTCGTAAGAAAAGAGAAACAGAAGAATATAGGGATGGAGCTGGCTCTAAATACTGCCATCAAAGAAAATGTGTGGACCCGTGCAGTGGCCTAGCAGCTAAAGTCCTCGCCTTCAACGTGCTGAGATCCCATATGGGCAACAGTTCTAATCCCAGCCGCTCCACTTCCCATCCCGGTCACTGCCTGTGGCCTGGGAAAGCAGTGAAGGACGGCCCAAAGCCTTGGGACCCTGCACCCGCATGGGAGACCTGGAAGAGGTTCCTGGCTCCTGGCTTCGCATTGGCACAGCACTGGCCATTGCAGTCACTTAGGGAGTGAATCATAGGACGGAAGATCTTCCTCTCTGTTTCTCCTCCTCTCTTCGTATCTGACTTTACAGTGAAAATAAAATAAACCTTAATGGCCCGGCAGCGTGGCCTAGCAGCTAAAAGGCCTTGCCTTGACTGCCCCGGGATCCCATAGGGACACTGGTTCTAATCCCGGCAGCTCCACTTCCCTTCCAGCTCCCTGCCTGTGGCCTGGGAAAGCCGTTGAGGACTGCCCAAAGCCTTGGAACCCTGTATCCACGTGTGGGAGACCCGGAGGAAGTTCCTGGCTCCTGGCTTCAGATTGGCATAGCATCAACCATTGCGCTCACTTGGGCAGTGAATCATCGGACGGAAGATCTTCCTCTCTGTCTCTCCTCCTCTCTACGTATCTGACTTTCCAATAAATACATAAATCTTTAAAAATAAATAAATCTTAGGAAAAAAAACTAAAAACTCTGTGGCTGCTGAAAAGAATCAGCTGTGCCATAGTGCAAAGGGCATTTAAACAAGGATCCTAAAGTAAGTAACTTAGCCAACAACACTACAAATAAAGCAGACTTAACATTATATACTAGTTATCTCTGGTATTTTTCCTCTTCTTTTCTACAAGTAAAAACTCAGGCAGGCTCATAGAAGACCCAAAGACAGGGCTTTCTGAGGGTCACTATTTCTGAATGTTAGAAAAGAAAAAAATTCTGAAACTAAGTTGAGCAATTACTAAGCATGCTACCAACTGTGGCAGAGTAAATGTGCTGACTGCCAACTCCACAAAATTCCAGGGAAGAAACACATGGAAACAAAACAAGAAATCAATAAAATTAATTAAAACTAACATGATGCCATCATGGTTTCTATACTCTCACTGTTCCAAACAGTGTAAACAAGAGGTGTCTTGCCCAGGCTGTAGGTCTATTTCAGAGTTAAGCAAACAGGTCCCTAGATGGAGTCCCATCTACGCATTAATTACGGAATGATCACTTACCACCTTATCTTTCAATAATGAGGAACAAAATGGCTGGGGGAGTTTGACACCAACAGCAGGGATTTAGGGACCAAAGGCCAATAAAAAGAATCCTATTCCTTTCAGAGGACATTCCTTTCAGAGGACATTCTGGGAAGGAATATTTCTGCAACATTATATACATGGCAGAGGGGGAGGCTGAGGAGAAGTCAACCTAAAAGTTTAATCTTAAAACCTATTTTCAATAAAGTTATTGAGACAAAAGACAAAATGCATTAAGTTCCTCCATGTACCTGCTCACTCCCTAAATGGTCCCTACAGTCAGGACTAGACTAGAGTGAAGCAATGATCCTAGAAACACCATTCAAATTTCCCAAGAGAACGGCAATGCTTCGAGTACCTGAAGCATTATACAATGCTTTCTCAGGCACATCAGCAGAGTTGGATCCGAAACAAAGCAAGCCTTGGACCTGGCGCGGTAACCTAGCGGCTAAAGTCCTCTCCTTGAACACGCCACGATCCCATGTGTGCCAGTTCTAATCCCAGCAAATCTACTTCCCATCAAGCTCCCTGCTTGTGGCCTGGGAAAACAGTCGAGAACGGCCCAAAGCCTTGGGACCTGTAAACGCCTGGGAAACCCACAGGAGGCTCCTGGCTCCAGGTGCTGTGGCAGCCGCCTGGGGAGTGAATCAGTGAATGGAAGATCTTCCTGTCTCTCCTTCTCCCTGTATATCTGACTTTCAAATAAAATTTTAAACATTTTATAAAAAAATCTTATTTTATATTAGAGTTCTGTTAAATTCATTTATCCATGCTCTGCTTGTGTACACACAAATAAAAACAAAGAATTGAATATATGTTGCCACTTTCAACCTTCTACTCAAAGCTGGTTCGCTCCCCACAGAGCTGAGCCAATCTGAAGCCAGAGCCAGGATCCAGGAACATCCTACGGGCCCTCCCACACAAGCGCAGAGTCCCCAAGCTCTGGGCCATCCTGCACTGCATTCCCAGGCCAGAAACAGGGAACTGGATGGCAAGGAGAGCAGCCGGACGTATGAAATCCCAGCATGTTCAAGGTAAGGATTAAGCCACTAAGTCATCGTTCCAGGTCCAGAAATAACAACTATTACAAGGGCATTGACACACAGAAATTTTTTTCAAGATTCATTTGCTTTTTATTGGGAAATCAGATATACAGAGAGGAAAATATTTCATCCATTGGTTCACTCCCCAAGGGGACACAATGATCAGAGCTGCACTGATCCAAAGCCAGGAGCCCAGACCCTTTTCTGGGTCTCCCACACTGGTGCAGGTCCCAAGGCTTTGGGCTTTCCCCAACTGCTTTCCCAGGCCACAATTAGGGAGCTGTATGGGAAGTGGAGCTACTGGAATTAGAACCAGCGTCCATATGGGATCCTAGCACATGCAAGGCGAGGACTTTAGCTGCTACGCTACTGCACAGGGCCCAAACACATACTGTTAAGCTCAAAAGACATATGTTGTTTTGGATACATACATAAGAATGTACCATTCTGCGAGAGATTAGGAAGTAAGACCAATCCTTAAAATGAACCCATTTATTTTCAATAACTTCATAATGCTTGGTCACATATATGCTTGAATACAGTTCACTATGTTAACATTCAATTTTTATGACATTCATTTGTTCCTTTTCTTAATTTAGATTCCTCTTTTATGGGATAGCTCTGTGGCACATGTGCCGATTAGAGTCCTAACTGCTCCATTTCCAATCCAGCCTCCTGATAATGCACCTGGGAAGGAGTTCTTGGAACCCTACACCCTCCTGGGTGATCTGGAAAAGGCTTCTGGCATGCTGTGGCCTTTGCAGTCATCTAAGAGATGAGCCAATGGATGGAAGGAGACCTCTCTCTGTGTGTAACTATCTCTCAAATAAGTAAACATATCATAAAAAAGCAAAACACCAACCACTCAACAAAAACCCAAACACTCTAATAAACCACTATTTATTAAATTATTTGGATTAGAAATTTTGTATTTATAAACTTTTTTTATAAGTTGGAGATCCATATATGGTAATTTTTATGGTTTTATTTTAGGGTTTTTAAAATATCTAACAAATGAGAGACACACAGAGATTTCTAGATCTGCCTGCTCACTCTTCAAATGGTTGTAGTAACAAGATCTGAGTAAAGGAGCCCAAGAACTTGGACCATCCTCCATTTAATCAGCAAGAAGTCAGAGTAACCATGAAGCAGCCACAATTCGAAGTGCTGGTGTTACTGATGTTGGTTTTACCTCTTCTGCCACAACGCCAACCCTGGTAAAACATTTGCCAAAATAATTTTGTCTGTTAAAGTACCTGACAAGAGACTGAGTAGTTTCTGACTTCTCTTAATCAAGTACTATCATAAAATGACTCTGATATGCCTTAGCATGTATATTAAGATATATCACTAATTGAGACACTCAATTTCACTTAATGCAGAAATATGTAAATTTGATTATTCAATTAATGTTTTTCACAAATGATTTTCATGTATTGAGTCATTCTTCTACCAGAACAAACCAGATCTTCAAAGCTTACAGAAGATAAAAATGTAAGCCTAAAACTGGTTTATAACAGTTTTAGTCCTCTAATGTACTAAGAGGAAACCTGGAAAAATAGCAGTACTGAAGCTTATAGACAAAGTGTTTCAGTGTCAAGCACCACTCGAGATAATAAGATTGAATTCAGTGTTATTGAATACAAATCACACTAAGACACCAGGGTAGAGATACTAAGTAAGTCACCTGGAAAAACCACATAAGAAATCAGAATAAAGAATAGGCAAGGATGTGAGTATCAAGAACAAGGAAATTGAGAAAATGCTAAGCAAGACTGATAAACAAAATTCTGTAGTTTGGTCAGGAAAAGAGACAAGAGTTCCAACCTTGTGACCAGCAGAACACTTTCATATCACAGATCAACTAAAATGCTACAGAATATTCTCAAAATTCGAGGAATGAGATGGAAAAAAATAAAAGTCTTATTGAAAGCAAAGATAAGACAAAGGCTTTGTAAAAGGATCACATCCAGAAATACTTAAAGATAGGAAAAGGGGCCCAAAAAATAAGGAAAGAACTGGTAGAACAAACAGGTTTGGAAAAAAAAATGGTGATTCTTGTATAAGCCAAGGGGGTGGGAGAAGAGTCTAAGTAGAAATAAAAGAGAACTGCACTAAGTGGAGATGACCATAAAAATTGACATCTAGAATATGCAACAGGTTGAAGGTGGAGGGTCTTCAAAGTCTTTGGGAATTACAAAGATGAGTTAAGGAAAGGTGTATACAGGATCAATACTTGGTTAGGGCCTCTGCCTTTTATATCAGAGTACCTGCATTTAATTTCTTGGCCTGTTCCCATTCCAGCTTCCTGTTAATGCACACTCTAAGAAGTCTGTTTACTTGAGTCCCCTATCACTCACTGTAAGACCTGGATTAAGTTCTGGAAGACCTGGACTGCATTTCTACCTCCTAGCTTTAGTAATTTAACAGGTATTCGGGGAGTGAAAAGAGAAGGTAGAAACATGCTCTACCCCCCAAATGAATGCTTTGTTAAAATAGGTAAGTCTGTAATTGTCATAACTGAGTAGGCACAAATATACAGGACACAAAGACTAATAAGCAACATCTATTTATATAACCATAGTTAACATCTGAAAGCTTGAGATGCAGAAAAGAGAGAAGACAAAAAGAAAGCAAGCATGCCCATCTATTGGGTTAACCATCAAATGTTTGCAATAGCAGGAGCATTACTGGTGACAGGAATACCACTACTTGAACCATCACTAATGCCTCCCTTGGCCTACTTAGCTGCAACTGTCATCAGAATCAGTAACAACTTGAGCACCATAATGTTCTATTAAAATGTCTTAATCTTTAGGCTAAATGCCTGCTGGAAACTCAACACTGAATGTTTTAAAAACAAGAACTCTGTGGGAAAAAAATGCACATACATTGAACAGATAACTTCATTTATTCAAGCAAACCAGTTAAAAGAGTACTACAAAATTAAGATTTCCAGGCCATCTAAGCCATCTCCCTCAGGTGAGCGCAACGGCCAATGCTATGCCAATCCGAAGCCAGGAGCCTCTTCCGGGTCTCCCACAGGGTGCAGGGTCCCAAACCTTTGGGCTTTGGGCCACAGGCAGGGAGCTGGAAGGGAAGCGGGGATGCCGGGATTAAAATCAGCGCCCATATGGGATCCCGGGCGTGCAAGGCGAGGCCCTTATCCACTTGCGCTATGGCGCCGGGCCCAGTTCTCTTTATTTCTAACAAAAATAGCCATCTTATTTCAGCCTAGTAAAATTAAAAAAAAAAAAAAACAAACCCAAAAAACAGTTTTATATCAACAGATCTCCAAAAACAACACTTCTTTGGATTTTGGGAACTTTGGCAGCAACAACCTTCAAACAAAAGCCTAAGTTTCAAAGAGCTCAACAAACTGAATAGCAACAAAAAAGCTGTTTTCTATAGAGCATCGCTTTCACCAACAGAAGAATTGCTTAAAGCTATCTGAAAGTCACTGTTATTTCCTGGAAATGCATGTTTCAACTTAATTTTCAAATTCATGGTCTCAAAATATATCCCGGTAAACTACAATTAGCTCCTATTTTAATATAATTAACAACAAAAAATTACTGGTATGGAATTTCAGATAAATGGAGATGTTAACTGGAAAGTTCAATCATTTAAAAAAAGCATTTACTATCAAAATTCTTCTATATGAAAACACTCACTAGTTTTCCTTGAGTCTGTGAATGAGTTGAAGGGCTACAGTTCTTGTGTCATTCTCTTGCCTTCCCATTACAGTTGTGGGCAGTTGGATTTAAATTAGAAAAGCTGAATCTCCAACAACCACCATGATGATACCAGCATTTCTGGCAGACAGTTCAATGTAACAACAAAATGCTTGCCCAGAAATCAATAGCTTATCTGTAAACAATAATTTAAACTGGACCTGAAGCACACTGAAGTAGGTTAAACCTTGAGTGCAGTATCACCATCACTGAGAAGACCACTTTTATGTCCCAGACCCTCCAGTTTTGCTCCAGCCTCTTGATTATGACATGGAAAACAGCACAGGATGTGGGCGCTCAAGTTAATGGACTCAAGTGCTTGGGAGACTGCACTCATTTAAGATGTGACCCTGCAGGTGGAAGATCTCTGTGCTTCTCTTAACACTGTTTTTCACACTGAAAAAAGTAACTTTTTTTTAAAGCTACAGCAACAGACTGGGAGAGTAAGGAAATTCAATACTTTTCATGTGCATAGTGTTTGTATTTACATTTTTGCATTTCATTTACATTTACATTTATTTCTATGTACATTTTTAATGGTTACTGAAGTTCTATTTCAGTTTGTTTTTATTTACATTTCTATTGACTAACTTCTATATACTTTTGAATGGTTACAATACAGTCTGGGAAGTAAAAAAATGCTTGTAGCAAAAAATGCAACTTAGCTATACAAAAATTTTTTCTATTTCCATTTACATTTTTAATGGTTACAATAGAAAGTTTGTAAATTAAAAAAAAATACTTGCATTAAAAACTGCATCTCATTACACAAACTATCAGTCTTAAGTTCCACTCTTTATTTCAAAGGAAGCAAATATTTTCTACCTACTGTTTCACTTCTCAAATGTTTCCAATTGCCGGGCATGGGTGGACATAAATCAGGAGCTAGATGCAGCAACTGAGGGTCTTGTTCACGGGCTGTCTTCAAAGAGGAGCATTTACTGAAGCTATATCAAACTAGCAGTGGTCCTAGATGGCAGCTTTCACCTAGAAATTTTAACTGGCCAAATGATATTGCACATGAGATGTTAATATTATTCCTTCCCCCTTTTTATAGTTAAAGTATTTATTGGTAACGTTAGCAGTTACATGCGTTTTTTGGGGCGAGGGGATCTGCTTCCTCTTTAACCCACCACCTAGTAGCAGTCTAGCTATAACAGTATAGTGTTAGTTATTAGGTAACAATCTGACCGTAGACAAGCCCTCTTTGGATCATAAGAACAGGATTTAAGATTTAGTAGTTCAAATACTGCTGCAAGGGAGACAAGGGTTGCTGGCAGACATTGCAGAATCCGGTTACATGTATACTGAACCCTGGCAGCATTCCCGCACAGATACACTGAAAGCGATACAGCTTTAAAACCTACACAAATAGATTTATAAAAGGGGAATGGGAGGTCTTAAAGGGCTGTTTAATGTTCGCAGAAAATATTGCTCTAGTCTACATCCAGTAAAACCAAACACATCCTAAAAACCCCTGCCTCAGGAGCACGCTCTAGAGCTATGCCACGCCTTTCGCATCTGGGTCTTACTTTGGCTGTCCTCAGCGCTGCCTGAACACATAAGAGGTTAGAGAAGACATTTTTCGAAACTTTACACAGCGTTTCCTGGTATTAGATATTGTCAAAGCACAAGAAAGGAAAACTACTTACAATGAGGTTCACTGCTGAACCGGTAGTGTGGTTGTGTGTGTATGTGTTTTTTCCCAGGCGTGGAACTTAGCCTTCCTTCCTTTTAGTCAAACCCGAACGAAGGGTCCTACGTAGTTTCCAGTAACCGACAACGTCTTCTCAAAACATGGCGGCTAGTGAAGTTAGGGTGACCGTGAGGCAGCCGCATCTTTCTCGTCAGGATCTGGCTACATTGGTAAGTTTTAGCTTTTAAAGTGTGAGAATTAAAGTTATGATTAAGGTTGACCAGGCTTTCCTGGATTCATTACCGTCTGTCCACAGTCCGAATTATGCGGAGAACTAGGAGTATCTAATGTACTAAACTGCAATATAATGCTGCCGACTTCTGTCTGATTTTCAGGATGTCTTTTGGAGATTCCGCTTATGTTTGTTATGTGTCTTAAAGATTTTCATCGCCCGCAAGTTTGCGCAGTTTAATTTTGTATGTCTAGTGAAGCTCTTGAATCTGTTAATACTCGTTTTTAAAAATCTGTAAATTTGTAGTGAATTAAACTTGCAGTTTTGTTTAAAGGTATTTTACCAATCAGATTATTTCTGAAATATGCACTTTACAGGAGAGGAGATTTTTTAAGCCTCCATACAGAGTTATCTAGATATTAGAAATACAAATGTCAAAAGTAAAGCCAAAGGAAAGTTCTAGTCTTTTCTTCATTTTGTGATTCATAATAAAATTTTTTTGCAGGATGTTACAAAGTTGACACCACTTTCACGGGAAATAATCAGCAGGCAAGCTACAATTAATATAGGTAAGAATAACTGCATGAATATGTACTTCTGTTGACCCGATTTGACTGCTTTCAGAAATATTTTATTTAGTGCAATTAAAAAAGTTATAGGAAGATTGAAAATGGAAGGAATATGTATTGTGAAACACATAAAACGTAATAGCTTGTAAAGAAATAATGTGCTGTATTATAAAGATTTAGGTATGAAAATCTACAGCTATTTTTTAAGGAGTTTAAAAGATATGTGAAAGGTCTGATGCACAGGACTGTTTTCTGAGTTTTCAAAAGTCTTTTTTTCTTGTTGGCTGCTTGTAAGAAGAGCATTTTTAATTGATCTCCTTAGTAATTGAATAAATTGCTTGTTTCAGTTTTTCCTGAGCCTAATGGACACAAGATTTGGAATTATTATAAGATTTTTGGAAGTTTTCCTATAATAGCATTGTAATCATAGATTCACTGTTTTTGGATGAGGCTTGGTCATAGTTATAGCTTTTTTTTCTGATGGGATATTGGAAATGATTTGTGGCATAGAAATTTTTTGTTGTGGCCCTTTGCAGGTACAATTGGTCATGTTGCTCATGGAAAATCCACAGTTGTGAAAGCTATTTCTGGAGTTCACACTGTAAGATTCAAAAATGAACTGGAAAGAAATATTACTATCAAGCTTGGATATGCAAATGCTAAGGTACAGAATATTTTGTGGAAATAAAATTAATTTTACTTTAATTGTCACTATACAAATGCCAAACCCAGTATTTTCTTTGCAATTTTTAGATATATAAACTTGATGACCTAGGGTGTCCTCGCCCAGAATGTTATAGATCCTGTGGAAGTAGCACACCGGATGAGTTTCCTACAGACATTCCTGGGACCAAAGGGAACTTCAAACTAGTCAGGTGATCATTCTTGTGCTGAATATGCCTTTTTGTTTTGTACTTGCAAAATAATTAATGAAGTTGAATATACAATCAAAAGCCATTTATTTCTGACAAAAATTGGGTTAGGAAGTAAGGTTTTAGCATTTTGAGATAGAACAGTTTATAAAAGTTGTTCAGTTTTTTAAAATCATTATTTAAACAGTTAAAATATGTATGTGTAATCTCACTAAAAGAGGATTATAAGGGCAATTAAAAGATGATGTTTCTTTTATGGAGGCTTCTTTTGTTTCCAAAAATTGTTCATTAGAACAATGAATATTCTTAGTTTCTTACACTTAATTCTTTACCGTGTTACTCTGTATATTTAGATGGGTGGTTATTGTGTGTTCTGATTTCCATGGAAACACTGTCAGTTCTCAACCAGATGAAGGATTTAGAAATTTTAGGATTTACACAAGGAAAGATGAGCTCTTAAAATGAATTTTTTAATGAATAATTTAGTTTTGTTTGTTTAAATGTCACCTTCCTTTAATTTAGATTTGCAGAGTGTTAGAGAACTGTTAGCAAATTGTCTTATGAACATTTCTCATTTTGTCAATAATAAATTGTTTTGTGTTTACTGTACTGAATCTGGTCACAAGTTTACCCCAACTCCATTAGAAAAAGAAAATCCTGTATTATGAGGTTCTTTGTCATAAAGCAAATCATATTTAAACTAAATTCCTTCATCTTTGGTACATAGCTTTTCTTTTTTTTTTTTTTTCCAATTGAGAGGATGTTACGTCTAAATTTATATCTGGACTTGTAACTGTTTTCTAACTTACCAGTATTTCTTTCTCTGAAACAATCTATTGTGGATATAATGGGCTAATTGTACATATATTTGGGAATCCAAGTTGACTTGGTTAAAGCAAATTTTTAGATGTCAGTATAATGGAAAATTTTAAGATTTAAGACTTAATGATGAGCTATTTAACATTACTCTAAAATATGATCTATGATAGATAAAATCAATAGGCTGTGTTCTAACAAAATTAGAAAATAACACTCTTGCAAACACTATGATCAAAAGACAAGCTCATATATGCAAGATAATTTTAGCATTTTTGTGGGCCTAGAATGTGGGAAGAATTTCTCAATTTTTAAGAGCTAATAAGTTCAACAAACAAGTAGGGAAAAGACATATAAGAGAAAATGAAATTGCTTTTCTTACTAAAATATGGCTTTAGAATCCATTGTATTCTTAGTATGGTTTACTAAGTATGTATCTTCAGTTTGGTTGAATTTGGGGTTTTTTTAGTTTTATTAGGTGTTAATGTTGAATAGATTATGTCAGCACATAACCATTTTCATCCACCTAGTGATTTTATTTTGAAGTTCTGGAAGCATACTGGGTTTTATAGTTGTTTATATTTTAGCCAAATTATTTTCAAAGTGATTAACTCTTAAGGAATTGATGAAATACATGTTTATTGATCTATCATTTCATTAACGATCATTTCTCATTGTTAGACATGTTTCTTTTGTTGACTGTCCTGGTCATGATATTTTGATGGCCACTATGCTGAATGGTGCAGCGGTGATGGATGCAGCTCTTCTGTTGATAGGTAAGTATATCAGAAGTGATTCATGCCTGTCATGGTAGTCTAATGGCTAAAGTCCTCGCCTTGTGTGCACTGTGATCCCATATGGGCACCGGTTCTAATTCCAGTGGCCCCGCTTCCCATCCAGCTCCCTGCTTGTGTGTGGCCTGTCAAAGCAGTGGGGGATGGCTGAAAGCCCTGGGACCCTGCACTCACATAGGAGATCTGAATAAGCTCCTGGTTCCTGGCTTCAACTAGGCATAGCTCTGGCCATTGTGGCCACTTGGGGAGTGAATCAACAGGAGGAGTATCCTCCTCTCTGCCTCTCCTGCTCTCTGTATATCTCACTTTACAATAAAAATAAATAAATCTTAAAATGATTTAAACAGATCAATTTGAGGTCAGTTTGAAATGAAATAGCTAAAGGAAAAGCCTAAAAATAACATAAATGGGAACTAATTAAGCATTTAAACTGTAAATGACACAATGTCAAATAAGGGGAGGCTGCTGTCTCAGAATGTTATGGTATGTAACATGCAAAAACGTCTTTTTAAAAATTAGCATTTTATTGAATTATGTAAGGTTGTTTCAAATTTTTGACAGAAGTACATGTTGACTTGCTTGTCTTAGTATCTGTTCATAGCACCTTCAGCATTAAGGGTTTTATATAGATGTTGGTTTCATTATGACAAAAGATGAATCAAAATGGAACATTTTCTGTCAATACTTGTGCTTTGATCTCTGTGTGAGCTGTTAGATGTTATTTTAGGAACCTGTTTGGAATTCATTGAAACTACTATGCCTTGGCTATCAGTTGTGATTCTGTAGAGTTCCTAAAACCCATGGTTTTAATAGTGTTAGAGCTACACAGAAGTCACATGGTTATAGTTTAATACAGGAAGACATAGATGAAGATCAGAGGGAAAGTTACATAATATCAAGGCAAACAGGGTTCCTTTGGATTACTTGTGTCCTATATCAGAGTACATAGCGTCCATACAAATTCCTACTAATTCCCTCATGAGGCCATCCAGGTAGTTTTGTTCTGAATTATCGTGTGGTAGTCTTAGAAGTTTAATTTGGGTCCCCTGGCTTCAACTTGTTTTGGCCCTGCCTGATAAGTCTGGAGAGTGAACCAATGAATACAGGCGTGCTTTCTCTCTCTCTCTGAATGTTGCTTTACCTTTCAAATCAGAAATTTTTCTTATTATTATTGGGCAGTCAGATATATGGAGAGGATGAGAGATGGAGGAAAATCTTCCCATCTGTTGATTCACTCCCCGAGTGACCACAATGGCCCAAGCAAAGCTAAGCTGATCTGAAGCCAGGAGCCAGGAACCTCCTCCAGGTCTCCCACACGGGTGCAGGGTCCCAAGGCTTTAGGCCGTCCTTGACTGCTTTCCCATGCCACAGGCAGGGAGCTGGATGGGAAGTGGAGCTGTCGGGATTAGAGCCCGCACACACATGGGATCCTAACATAAGCAGGGCAAAAACTTTAGCCACAAGGCTACGGAAACCTTTTTTGAAAGCATACTTGGGGAAGATCCTTGGCATGTAAAACAAAACATTTAGGGTAGTCTGTTGCTTATCACTGACGATAGTGTCCTTGTGTTTTTTGAGTCTCTCTTTGCCATTTGTTGTATGTAACAGTACTTCACAACTTAGTGCCTTAGAATCAGAGATAAAAATTTTCTGAGAATCAGGAATTTTACTATTTCTGGTTCAAGGTCTTTAGAATGGGTTCATTGCATAGTAAATATGTCAACAGGGACTTCTGTTACTGAGCGTCTGCTTTTATGCTCATTGAGTTAATTGTGATCACTGCTTACGTAGTTTCTATTTTGAGCCTGCTCCTCAGAAGCCAGAGTTTTTGGAACATGGTTTGAGAATTTGCCATGTTATTGACCCATCACACACACCAGGGTAAAAATCAGAAGGTGGGATCATAGAAGGGTGGTATGTTTTGTAAAGGTCAGCAGACAGCAATTGGGTTCCTTTTTTGGCTATGTGGAGATGAGCTGAAATCTTTTTTGTACCTAAGCAAAAGCTATTGACCCCAAGAAACAAATTGACTTCAGAATCCATAATTCTACTTTTTATATGTTATATACATTAGCTAGTAAATTATATATAGGATGAAAACTGGGAATTAAAAAGCTGGGAAGAATCAATGAAATTAGGAAAGGAATTTTAGATAGGTCATACTTTAAGACTTCTGTTAGGACCTAGTGTTTGTCTTGAGGAGGACATTGAGGGTTCTCTCTGTTGGGTGTCTACTAATTCTTAGCTACTCATCCTGCTTTTTGTCTTTCAATCTCTTTTAACATCATTTTAGCTGGAAATGAATCTTGTCCACAACCTCAGACATCTGAACACCTAGCTGCTATAGAAATTATGAAATTGAAACATATATTGATATTACAGAACAAAATTGACTTGGTAAAAGAAAGTCAAGCTAAAGAACAGTATGAACAAATTCTTGCATTTGTACAAGGTAAGAAACTAGAATGTGTAAGAGCTATGAATTATGCTGTTTAATCCAGCAATAATAGATTAGCCAGACTGGGTGATTTTATAAGAACTCTGTATTTATGTGCTTCTTGATGCTTTGGTACTTTGAGCAACCCAATACAAAATCTGCAATCTGTTCCTCAGTATGCAAATGTTGCTAGAAATGAAGTTAATTATCAGTGAAGAAGAATTTTTTAATTTATCCAGGCAGTATAATAGGTGAAAACAATTGTTTTTGGTTCATTTTGTAAAATATCTCTCTTTAAAGTATCTTTCTGTTACTGTTTTTGGCCTTGAGGGGGTTTTTTGTTGTTGATGTTTTGTTTTGTTTTTTAATTTATTTGAAAGGCAGACCTCTATAAGAGAGTTTGTCCATGTGCTAGTTCACTGCTCAGATGATTAAAATAGCCAGGACTGGGCCAGGCCAGTCAAAAAGATATTGAACTCCGTACAGGTGTCCCACTTGGGTGACAGGTCCTAGTGTCACTGTAACACAATACTACTTAACATGTTACAAATTCTTCAGTTTTTTCTTTCTCAGAAATATTGTCTTGTTTTTGAAGAAGATTTGATGTTTTGTTTTTGATATTTTATTTTTGTCATTGTTACTTATTTGAATGGCTGTGAAAGCTGTTGAGTATTAAAAAAATGCTATTTTTTATGATGTTTGGTCCATTCTATTGATTAGCATGTTTGAATCAATTATTCAGAGCTAAGGTTTATATGTTCAGCAGTCTTGGTTAAGTGAAAAATTTGTAATTCTGTCTTAGTTATTGAGATTTCTAAATTTTGTCCTAAAGGTACAGTAGCAGAAGGGGCTCCTGTTATCCCAATCTCTGCTCAGTTGAAGTGTAATATTGAAGTGGTGTGTGAGTACATAGTAAAGAAAATTCCAGTACCTCTAAGAGATTTCATATCAGAGCCCCGGCTTATTGGTATGGATTTCTCATATTGACTTT
The DNA here is from genome assembly GCF_017591425.1 of Ochotona curzoniae. NCBI lineage: Eukaryota > Metazoa > Chordata > Mammalia > Lagomorpha > Ochotonidae > Ochotona > Ochotona curzoniae. The sequence goes on from NW_024465415.1 coordinate 48,704, forward strand.
TGACTCTTCGGCTTTGTTTCTCTGCCTTGTTGCTAACACTTGTAAGAATATTTTCTTATGTATTCTCTGTTAATAAGGTACAAACTTCATTTGTCTATTGTTAAAAATTAAGACTATGTTTATGAAACTTAAGGGCATCATACTATTCTGAGTTAAGTGAAGAAATGAAAGCTTATATATTAAGATGAATTTGAGTATTAGCAGTGTTAGAGTGTGTTACAAAATGAGGGACAGAATCCGAAAGAAATGAGTGTTAATTTTCTGTGCTAGGTTGCAGTATATGGCATGTTATATATTAGTGGAGTAACATAAGTTGCTATGAAAACATGGAATTTTAAAGTTGTTAAAAGGTGATTTCAGTGTACCATTAACTGTAATTTTTGTTTTTTTTTTGTCACTGTTTTTAAAGATTTATTTACTTTTTATTGGAAAGGCAGATATACAGAATTGATGAGAGACAGAGAGGAAGATCCTTCCGATGGTTCACTCCCCAAGTGACTACAATGGCTGCAGCCGAGCCAGTCTGAAGCCAGAGGCAGGAGCTTCCGGGTCTCCCACATTGGTGCCGGGTCCCAAGACTTGGGGTCGTCCTCCACTGCTTTCCCAGGAAACAAGCAGGGAGCTGGATGGGAAATGGAGCTGCCAGGGTTAGAAACGGTGCTCATTTGAGATCCCTGCACACTCACAGCAAGGACATTAACTGCTATACAGTCATGCTGGGCTCATTAACTAATTTTTGAGTTTCTTTTTTAGGTTTGTATTATTGATATGGAAATAATGTGGTTATGTAGGTAGGCTTTCCATAACATAACATTTAATATAACTGGACCATTTGTTTATTTTCTGAACATGTTTCTTGCTTCATTTTGATAAACATTTTTTAAATGTGCTCACACATGCACAAATTAGATAATTCTGAGATGGGGATGTCTTTTTATTACCGAAGTCGTATAATGCAAGTGTTGAAGAAACTGAACACACTAAAAAAGCATGTATATTTTTTTGTCTCTTCCTACGTTAATATAATATAATGCAATACACATATGTGTGTGTATATATATACACATATGCACACATATAGATACATATATGCGCACATGTGTATTTTATTTTAAATGAGGATAAAGGTTGTACTATAAAAGATAATAGGACTGCCATAGATATCACAAAACTTTTGTCAAAATTTTGTTGTTACCATTACAAGGATATAGGTTCTTGGCAGGTTTGCTTACAAATGTTCTGTTTTCACTCTGTCCTCATATATGTGACACTGTTGTAACACATTTGCATCTGAGTATTTCTCTTTAAGAGACTCAATGGCTAAGTTGACTAATCCTTCACCCGCATGCACTGGGATCCAATATGGGCTCTGATTCATGGCCCAATTCCTCCACTTCCCATACAGCTCCCTGCCAATGTCCTGGGGAAACATTTAAAGATGGCCCAAAGCCTTGGAAACATGCACCCTCAGGGGAGACCAGAGGAGATTCCTCCCCCCTGGCTTTAGATCAGCTCAGCTCTGGCCATTGAGCCATTTGGGGAATGAATCAGTGGTTGGAAGATCTGTCTGTATCTCCTCTGTGTAAATTTGCCTTTTCAATAAAAATGTCTTTTTTAAAGTCAGACTGGATAATGATCCATTTTAATAACTGTGGCATATGTGTCTATAAAGCTGTATGTATTTTTATGTGTGGGAGAGAGCACCAATCAATCTCTTTATCTTGTGGTCCACTCCCCAAATAGCTGCAACAGCCAGGAAGCTTAGAACTCTTACCTGAGTATCTTGTATCATAGGCAGAGACCCAGCCACTTGATGCATTTATCTGCTACTTTACTTCCAGCCAGGCACATTTTCAGAAGTTTGGATATACACTTATATAAATGATTTTTCCAAACATATAATCTACATAGGCAAATGTATAATATAATAAATATATGCATGTTTATAGTTAGAATTTCAGCTTCAGAGACTGAAGAGTTCATAGTTTAGCATGAAATAATTACCCCTTTTCAAATATTTATAATGTGGTTGTTAATCATGTATTGTACTTCATAATACAGATAAACCATAGATTGTTACTGACTGATCACTGACTTTTAAGCTTTCTGTATTGAGTGAACCTATCATAATTGTTGGAGTGTAACTATATTTTAGAAAAGATGATCTGGGCCTGGCACAATAGCGTAGTGGTTAAGGTCCTCGCCTTGCATGTGCCGGGATCCCATATGGTTGCCAGATCTAATCCCAGCTGCTCCACTTCCTATCCAGTTCCCTGCCTGTGGCCTGGGAAGGCAGTCTGAGACAGCCCCAAACCTTGGGATCATGCACCAGTGTGGGAGACCTGGAAGAAGTTCCTGGATCCTGGCTTCGGATTGGCTCAGTTCCAGCTGTTGCATTCGCTTGGGGAGTGAACCATCAGATGGAGGATCTTCCTCTCTGTATCTCCTCCTCTCTGTTTATCTGCCTTTCCAATAAAAACAAATAAATCTTAAAAAAGAAAAAGATTATCTGAAAAAAGATGTCTTCTGATTTAAATAACAGAATGGATTTATAGTTTCTTTTTTTTTCCTCCTGTGTGATCCACAGTGATTAGGTCATTTGATGTTAACAAACCTGGCTGTGAGGTTGATGACCTTAAAGGCGGTGTAGCTGGTGGTAGTATTTTAAAGGGAGTTTTAAAGGTAAATCATAACTTAAGCTTACTTACTAAGATGAAAGATAATTATCACAAATTTTTAAATGACATTATTAAAGAAAATGTTTTATACTTTAATATGCTTTATCGTTTATGTCTAAACTGATAGGTTGGTTATACTGACTTAATTTTGTAGCTCTTAAACAATGTGTTGTGTAATTTGATATTTATTCCTTTTCTTGTAATGTTTGAAATTATTTTTGCAAATGCCTTTTTGCTTTAGCATTCTACATCCTGAGATTGTTTACGTTTAAATGGTCCAGAAACTTCGATTATTTGTTTCAGGTGGGCCAGGAAATAGAAGTTCGACCTGGTATTGTGTCCAAGGATAATGATGGAAAACTCATGTGTAAATCAATATTTTCAAAAATTATATCACTTTTTGCAGAACACAATGATCTACAGTATGCTGCCCCAGGTGGTCTTATTGGTAAGACTGTTTTTTTGTTTTACTAGTTCATCAGCTTTTATTTGTAGTTGTTTGGGCTATTTTTAAAAGAAAATCAGTAATCCAAGGAGTATGTTTCTAATTAGGCATATTAACATATTAAAATAATACAGTATTGTGAAGGCATTGGATGACTGATATTCATGTGGTTATTTTCTAATGCAAGTTCATAAAAATATGTATGATTATTCATAGCAGATACATAGGAATAATTTTCATCAGAGTTCTTTGATTTCATATTTAAGATACATTCACTGTAGTGTTATCTGTTTTAGTTGCTTATTTTTTTATAAAATGGCAAGTAGGACAAAAATATATTTTGTATTTATGGTGTCATAATTAAATGATCTTTTTGGAATTGCTAAAAGTATTTGATGGTTTTCTGATTGTTTACTATCCTAAAAATTGTCACTCTCCAAGAAAGACAAAATTAAGTGAGAAATCGTAATTGTCTTTTACTATAAGTGGATTTTGTTTTTAATTAATTCTTTTGATTGAATTTTGACTTTTGGTGTTTTCTTGAGAAATTAACCACTAACTTTGTAAGAACATTTGTGTTAATTTTTTTATTGTTTTATGTAAGGAATCTGTTCTGCACAGATTGTTTCTTCAAATGTTGTCATCTTATCCCTTCAGAGCTTCTTTCATATTTATTGCTATACTTTATGTCCCAGGTCCCTGAAATTGTTAGTTTCTCCTTTTTCTTTTCTTATTCAGATAATCTTATGCTCTTGAAGTTTACTGTTTTTTTTTTTTTTTTTTTTTTTTTGCCTACAATGATAATCATCCTACTGTTGAACTACTTTGGCACAGTTTTCATCTTTAGTATTAATATTGTGTCAGATTGTCCTCTTGGCTCTCTTACACAAATGTTTTAACTAATGTATTTTTCTGAGACATTGCCCTCATCATTTGACTTTTAAACTCTTTAATCTGTAATACATGTTGAAAGTGTTGACCTAGGTTGTTCTCTTGTAGTATTAATGTCTATCTCTTCAAAAACAGTTGTTTTTTACATTGCTTAAATTCTATGTATGTGCCAATCTTCCTGCTTTCACACGTTTTTTTCTTTTGAAAAAGATTGGCTTATTTTACTTGAAAGATTTATAGAGAGAAGACAAACACAGATCTTCCATTTATTGATTCTCTTGAAATGTTTTAAAAGGAGCTTCTTCTGGTACCAACTTTATTTAACCTTTAAAAAGGCTTAATGAAGATTGAGAAGATTTAAAAATATCAGAGATTAGTTTACAGCGTATTTGTTACAACAGATAAATCTGCAGGGCCTATTCATAGCTCAAGGCCTCCTTGTATGCCAGGACCCCATATGGGCACAGCTTCATGTCCTGTGTGCACCACTTCCCATCCAGCTCCCTTCTTGTGGCCTGGGAAAGCAGTGGAGGACAGCTCAAATCTTTGCGACCCTGTACCCGTGTGGGAGGCCCGAAGAGGCTCCTGGCTCCTGGCTTCCGATTAGCTTGGCTCAGGCCTTTAAGGCCGCTTGAGGAATGAACACTCAGATGGAAGATCTTCCTCTCTGTATTATCTGCCTTTCATTACTAAGAGGAAACTGCCTTTTATTTACAGTTTTTTCTTATATTTTCAGCAAAACTTTGCAGTTCTCTGCTTTTAGATAAAGCAGTGATTTTTTTTCTATAGGAATTTACACATCTGTTAAATATCACTGTTTGTGTGTGCTACATACTTTTCTGCTATGGCTAACTTTAGCTTTGAAGATATTTTAAGTAAAAATAACTTTAAATATTGGCATATATTTTATACTAGGTGTGGGAACAAAAATCGACCCCACATTGTGCCGAGCTGATAGAATGGTGGGGCAAGTGCTTGGTGCAGTTGGAGCTTTGCCAGAGATATTCACAGAACTAGAAATTTCTTATTTTCTACTTAGACGACTTCTAGGTGTACGCACAGAAGGGGACAAAAAAGCCGCAAAGGTAAATATCATTTATCATTTTAGTTTTACAAATGACACACTTATTTGGTGTTTCATTTTGTAATTGAAGGAAAGGTTAGTGAAAGTTTTCTATATGAAAGTTGTCATTCAGGTCAAAAATTAAAGCACAAGCAGCAATTTTATAACATGTTCTAAAATACAATGTAGTAATGCTTGTGATTCCAACAGGACTCATAATATTTATTTAGCAAAGGTGGGAAGTTTTACCAGCTATATTTGCCAGGATACAGGGAAATGCATACTTACATGCTCTGAAAAATAAATTTATAATGTTTTTACGTATCATTATGGTAATAGTTACTGAATTTTAGATGTCAATAGCTGTCCAGAATTTTAAAAAAGAATGATGTATTTTTCAATTAAAACTTCTCCCAAAAGTCTTGAAAAGATAGCCAGTTGATTACAGAGCAGTATTGATCTGTTTTTCTTTTCAGCACCAGACTTGTTATTACTAGCACAAATGAGTTTTCTACGTATTGCCTGTGAACTACATTACTTACTGATGATAGGAGCTTAAAATTTCATTGTTTCTGTCATTAAGTGTTTTGCATATTAGAGGAAAGTAATGGTTGTGGAAAGTAACAATTTATGAATCGTATGTTATCAAATTTGTGCTTGTCATTTTCTGAGTTCCTTAATGAAACAATCTCAAAAATATTGAACTGAACCTGAGTGGTAATATTAACCTAACATGTATGCCTGATTAAGAGAATCTGGGTTTGTTTCCTGTCACCAGCTACTGATTCTAGTTTCTTGCCAGTTCAGACCATGGTTGACTTTAGTGATGGATCTAGTAATTGAATGTCATGTTAGGGGCATTTAGGGAGGAAATCAGCAGGTGGGACCTTAAGAGTACAAGTATATTTTCTCTGTCCCATCTCTGCTGTTTCCCTTTTTCTAAAAATTATTTAATCACAGCTGTTTGAATTAGATGATATGTGTTAGTTTTATGTAAGCACTAATTTTTAGTTAGTTTATATTACATGAATGAATTAGACCTCCAAATCTATTTAACTGCTGTGCCATATGCCTTTGAAAAAGTTATCAAACCCTGTTAGTATTAAAACCCCTACAGAAATTCTGAGCTTAATACAAGTTGTAACTTAGGAGAAGTCTATGGAATGCTACATTCATCTTTTGTTTTTTAGTAGGTACATTTCAAAATTTAAATTTGTTAGCAATGTTTTTCTATTGATTTCTAGAAGGCAGCTAAATTTCCAGGTTATTTTTGAGTCATATTCTAGGTTTAAATTTTTGTTTTTTCTTAATATTATTTCTCTAGGTACAAAAGTTATCAAAGAATGAAGTGCTAATGGTGAACATAGGATCGCTGTCTACTGGAGGGAGAGTTAGTGCAGTCAAGGCAGATCTGGGTAAAATAGTTCTCACAAATCCTGTGTGCACAGAAGTAGGAGAAAAAATTGCTCTTAGCCGAAGAGTTGAGAAACACTGGCGGTAAGTTTTTAGATTTGGGCTCATTAAGAAAAAACTAGTTTCTTAGGGCACTTAGTTCTTGACTGTGTGCTAATACATTCTTTCCTGAATTTTATAATTCTTGTGTCTTAAAATTTGAACTGCATGGTTGGATGACTGAAATTTCCAAATGTTTAAATCAGTCTTTTACACCAAAAGTATGGTTGGATTTCCTTCAGTCTTAGACACATTGAGAACAAATTTTAACAATTTGGGCCCAGCGCAATTGCCTACATGCTAAAGTCTTCTCATTGAATGTGGCAGGATTCCATATGGGTGCTTGTTTTAATCCTGGTAGCTCCAGTTCCCATTCAGCTCCTTGCCTGTGGCATGGGAAAGCAGTCAAAGATGACCTCAAATCTTGTTACCCAAACCTGCGTGGGAGACCCAGAAGAGGATACTGACTTTGGATCGGCTCATCTCTAGTCATTGTGGTCACTTGGAGAGTGAATTAGAGAGCAGATCTTCCTCTGTCTCTCCTCCTCTCTCTATATGTTGACTTTAAAAAAAAAAAACAATTCAGTGTTGGTGATTCAGTTATCTTTGACTTTTAGCATATGTGTGAACAGGGACATACAGTCTTTGTATAAAAACACACAAGCTTGTTATTTTTGAAAACTAAAATAGGGTACATATTTTGAATTTCTATTAGTATTGCCTTTCTTGAAACTAAGGATGTTCTTGATTAGAACAAATTCAGAATTTTAATACTGTTAATATGCTATAACCTATATATTATCAGCTTAAAATTTTAAAAATATATACAGTATGTCCTTTGTGCTGTTTTTCTTGGTTCTAGCTCAGTATCAGTATATTTTATTTCATTTTATTTACTCCTTTATTTAAAATTTTATTTATTTTCATTGGAAGGGAAGATTTACATAGTGGAGGAAAGAAAGATCTGTTCACTGCTTTACTCCCCAGATGGCCACAGTAGCCGGAGCTGAGCCAATCTGAAGCTGGGAACCACGAACCTCTTCCAGTTTCCCACACAGGTGCAGGGTCCCAAGGCCTTGGCCCGTGCTCCACTGCTTTCCCAGGCCACAGGCAGGGAGCTGGATGGCAAGTGGAGTAGACAAGATATGAACTGGTACACATAAAAGTTGCTGGTGTATACAGGCAGAGGATTGGTCGATTAACCTATCATGCTGGCCTCCTTTTATATTTTGGTTTGTCTTATTAAGCTCCTTTAATGTGTAACTTTATTTCAACATGAGTTAATATTTAAGGAATACTGTTTAGTTAGTAATATGTTCTGCAGTTGGGTTAGTTTGATACTGCCTCTGACTCAATTGAGATCAGTGTATTGTTCGCCAGAACACTTTATAGTTGATTGGTTAATATCAGAAATATTCACATCTAGTTTAAAGCAGCTAAGTTTTGAGGTTAATTTTGTGTATGGGATAATGTATTGCCCAATTTTACTGTTATAAACTTTTCCTACTCTCTCAGGAAATAGTAAATCTTTGGCGGAATTCTTAATCTCACCAGATTTATCATTTGATATTACTCTGATATTTACTTATGTACTATTTGAATTCCAAGATGTCTGTGCTACTGGGATTTATAACCCAGATTGTCCTCCATTAGCCCTTGAGAATTTTTTCAGCCTTGCTTCTCTTTTCTTTGAAAATACCTCATAAATGTTTGAACATTTCTTTATTGTCTGATTTAAAATGCTGGAAGTTTTTTTTTTTCTTTCCCCTTGGATTATTATTATTTTTTTTTATTGTTGCTTACATTGTATTATGTAGTACAGTTTTATAGGCGCTGGGGATTCCCCCCACCCCTCCCATACCCCTCCCCCCATGGTGGATTCCTCCACCTTGTTGCATAACCATAGTTCAAGTTCAGTTGAGATTCATTGCTTGCATTTTGCTTCATGGAATCCCCTATTATTCTGTGTTTAGGTAAGGATTATTATAGTAATTTTTGACAGATTTTTAAGTGCTGGAGATGAATAAGCAAGGAAACATCCTTGTACAATATATACAGACATATGCATAAACATACATTTTTAATTTAATTGTACACTTTATTTCTAGAATTATTTACTAAATTTATAGTTTCTATTTTTTAGTTTGTATAAACCATATCCTCCTCATTTTATGTATAATTAATTCAGTTGCAGAAAAAGGTTCTTTCCTTTCTCAGTGACTTTCATGCTTGACTAAACATGACAAAATACTTTAAGTTCTTTCTGTCTCCCTGATTTTTGAGGTCTTCTGCAAATTCTTTTTAGCCTAGCGTTTTCTGTTATTATTTTTTTTTATTTCCATGGCAATTCATATTACTCCAAAAGTTTTTTTATGCCGACCCTCTTTTTCAAACTTTGTCCTTGTCCTTTGGAAATCTCTTAACCATTTATCATCTAAGGTTTACCTAATATCGAACATGATAAATTTTGTTATTTGAATAATTTTATGATACTTTATATTCTCGTTCCTTTGTTATGCAGTGTAAGAATTTACAGCATACTTAATACCTTGAAAGAATATGATTATATATGTATAATATATCTATTATTTTTAAAATTTTACTTATTTGAAAGTTGGAGGAAGTAATGAAGACTTTTCATATACTGGTTCAGTCCCCTTAAGGACACAGCACTGATGCAGGTGTAACCCAGTTCACATGCGCTTGCTTTCAACAGGTACATCAGCAAAGAGGTGTATCAGAGCAGTAAGAATTCATGCCTATTCATGATGTCCTACCTGATGCCTAACCAATTATACCATGATTTTGATACCTAGAAAATTTTGAGCTTTTGTGTTTGTGTCAAGGCTCTTCACATCTGGGAGTTTTGGGAATTTTTTAAGCCCTCTTTTCATCTCTTCTGTCTTAGGTATTACTCTAATACATAAATTTGGTTTTTTGTTTTGTTTTGTTTTTATTATGTTTATTACAAAGTCAGATATACACACAGGAGGAGAGAGAGAGAGGAAGTTCTTCCGTCCAATGCTTCATTCCCCAAGTGAGTGCTGGTATTGCACTGATCTGAAGCCAGGAGCCAGGAACTTCTTCCAGGTCTCCCACACAGGTGCAGGATCCCAAAGCCTTGGGCCGTCCTCAGCTGCTTTCCCAGGCCACAAGCAAGGAGCTGGATGGGAAGTGGAGCTGCCATGATTAGAATCAGCACCCATGTGGGTTCCATGCGTGTTCAAGGCAAGGGCTTTAGCTGCTAGGCCATGCTGCAGGGCCCATAAATTTATTTTTTTTAACAAATCCTTGCATCCTTTAGGCTTTACTTGTTTTTATTCTTTTTTCTTCTTGCTTCTCTGTTGGGAAATTTCTAAAGCCTGTCTCCAAGTTTGCTGCATTTTTATATTGACATTTACTCTTTTACTTAAAGACTTATTCATTTTTGTTGGAAAGTCAGATATACAGAGAGGAGGAGAGACAGAGAGGAAGATCTTCCGAACGATGATTCACTCCCCAAGTGATCACAACGGCTGTTGCTGCACTTATCCAAAGCCAGGAGCCAGGAGCCTCTTCTGGTTCTCCCACGCGGGTGCAGGTTCCCAAGGCCTTGGGCTGTCCTTGACTGCTTTCCCAGGACACAAGCAGGGAGCTGGGTGGGAAGTGGGGCTGCTGGGATTAGAACCAGTGCCCATATGGGATCCTGGTGCATGCAAGGCAAGGACCTTAACAGCTACAATATCACACTGGGCCCTACTCTTGCTCTGTAAGTTTTCAGTTCAGTTTTATTTTTATCTTAGTGTATTTTGGCTCTTTTTATAATTTGGCTCATAAATTGTTTTCTTGGTTTTCTTTATATTTCTGTACATGTTTTTTAGTTTTAGGGTGTATTTTTAGGACATTTCTATGTCACTTAAGTCTGAGGCATGTGGGTTTTTTGTTTTGATTTGTTTTGTTTTGTTTTGTTTTGGTTTGGTTTGATTATAGATTTCCAGAAAATACCATGTTTGTATGAATGGACCTTATATATTTCTTTGTATACTTATCTTTTTTGGTAAATTAGTTGAGACTATGACTCCTGTGTATAGTAGCCTTATGTAGAAGTTATCTTTTAATAATTGGTTCAAATAGAAGTCTGTAACTCAGATCTTTTCAGAAAATGTCTTTGTAACTGTATTTTTTCTTCTGTTTTTCTCATTGACATTTCTTGTTGTAATTTGCCTGAGTCTTAACTTCATTGTCTCTTTGAGAAAGCTTTGCCTTTAATCTTTGTTTTCAGAAACAATGTGATAGGGCTATTTATCTTGCAGCCCAACACTGCTTTCAGCAGCTGCTGCTGTTATATTCAAACTTAGGCACCAGATGCCAGTTGCTATCAAGTTCAAAGTCATGCATAACAAAACCCAATTCCTTGAGAGCACAAACAAACTAAAATATTCTGTGTACAACATTTAAGTTTGTTATTTGTTTAGACATATTTTTATCAGAGGCTTTGTCAAAATTAGGAATGCATTTTCTGGGGATTAAAGGACAATGAAATGTATTAAAGTGGTACCATCTATTTTATCTGGTGAAGTTTTTAAGGGAAATTGAAATTTACTTACCACCTAGTTTTGAATGGTAGGAATAGTGAGATAATTAGATGAACATACACATAATAGCAGCTTTCTTATTTTGCCAGCCAGAACCTACTTATAAGCCAGAAAATTATGAGGAAATAATACTCTGAAATGGATTTTAAATTGATCAATTCTTATATTTTCCTTTTGTAGTTTAATTGGTTGGGGTCAGATAAGAAGAGGAGTGACCATCAAGCCAACTGAAGATGATGACTGAAGAAGCAGAGTTAGTTCGTTTGAATAAAGTCAGTTTCTCTTAGCATTTTAGGAATATATTTTTAAAATCTTAGGGAATACATTTTGAAGTTCATTATTGTAATGGAAGTTTTCAAGTTACTATCTTTTTGTGACAAAAATTTAACCTCTACTGCTTAAATGGTAAAGAAAAATTGTTACTGATAATTTAATATACTATTAAACAGATGTTGATTATTGCCAAAAGTTTTCATATTTAGATGTTTGCTGCTTTATTGAAACTGCTTGTTCCAAGTGCCTTTTGCTATATTACAATAACCGTTTTTATCTACTTAAAATAAAGTTTTCTTCTCAGTTTTTTCATGACATTTGAGTATTTGCACAATTAACTGCTGCCATCAACAAAAATTTAAAGATGGGAAGAGCCATGAGGTTGACTTCCCTTTTTCTTCTGTTGGTTTCTCTTTAAAATTTCAAGTGAGGGGCCCAGCAGCATAGTGCTCGCCCTGAGCGTGCCAAGATCCCATATTGGCACTGGTTCTAATCCTGGCAGTTCCACTTCCCATCTAGCTCCCTGCTTGTGCCCTGGGAAAGCAGTTGTGGACGGCCCAAAGCCTTGGAACCCTGCACTCGCCTGGGAGACCTGGAAAGAAGTTCCTGACTCCTGGTTTCAGATCGGTGCACCACTGGCCTTTGGGTCACTTGAGGAGTGAATCATTGGATGGAAGAACTTCCTCGCTATCTCTCTTCCTCTCTGTATATCTGACTTTGTAATAAAAATAAATAAATCCTTTTAAAAAAATTTCAAGTGAGAAGAAAATTTGTCCAAACAAAATGTCTTTTAGAGCTTTCGTGTTTATAGAGAAACCATTCTTAAACTCCCTTCTGAATTAAAATATAGAAAACTTGGTACATTTCTGCTTTTACTCAGCCCAACATTTGCTTTGGGCCAGACTCAGAAATCCAGGAAGACTTTTTTATGGAGTAGGCTGTTAAATCAGGTGCTTTTAAGTGAGGACCAAGGTATTTTGCTGCGTCTTAATGTTTGTCCTAACAGTTTAATGTAGATATATAATGTTACTACTTTTTCTGTTATCAGATAATTCATCTTTATTTGATAAGCTGTTAGAAGTTTGAGAAAATAGGACTTAAAGAAGACACAATGCTGGCTTTAAATAATTGGCATTCAAAAGAAGTAAGGGATATTAAATGTTTTACTAGGCAATATTTTAACAGGTAAACTGGCAGACTGTCAGGGAAAGGTGCACCTTTGTGGTTCACAACTGATTTGACTAGCACAGTTTTCCATGTTATGACTACAAACACATAAGCATAAATTTTATATACTTGGTGTATGTGTCATAGCAGTAACAATTTTAACATTGCTTGACACATTGGGACATTTAATATTTTATTTTTAGAAAAGATAAGAATCTGGTTTTACCTTAGCTTAAGCTAGAATTAACAGTGCTTTTAATCTGTTGTAATACATCACAGTAGTAATGGTAACAAAAGCTGGGTCAGACTCAATTCTCAGTGCTAGGGACTCTGGCTAAGGGCACTGCTGCCACAAGGTAGGTGAGTCCTGGGATCACTAAACTTGAAGGCAAGTGAGGGACAGACCTGGTGGTTGGAGGTGAGAGTCCATAAGAAGTATTTGGGTGAGACTGATTCATCAGCCCACATGGGAGTTGTGAGATGGAGTGTGGTACAGAACATAGCTGACTGCCCACACGAAAGCAACGGCTGGGATTCTGTCTGGCAGGGCTAGAAGCTAGTACCTCACTTTTGAAACGGGATGGGTTACATTTGGCAAGGTCAAGAGAACCAGATCTGGGGGTAGATTCTGCCGGGGAAGAGAGGGCCCAGCCCTGTGAAAATATAAGTCCTGGTTAGCTTAAGAGTTGGGATGGTAATTGGCTGACCTAGGAGTAGCGATGGAACCCACTGACATTCAGGGGTGCTAAGATTGGAAGCAGGCTGCAGACCCTGCAGGTGTATCCTAAAACTGTGTGAGGTGGACTGGGCTGCAATATCCTCCAGTTAATACAAAGGCCAAGATTGAGTGGCAGGCTATGCCAGTCAAGGGCCTAGCACCTGCTGGAGCATGTGAGATCTGGGTCTGGGAGAGGGCCAAGTGGAGGAACCTGGGAAGCCCATATTGGGTTCACAGCTCCCGCTGGTGAGCACCTGTTCCAGACCTGGGAGTTGGGCAACCTAATTAGAGTACCTCCAACTGATGCCTATTTGGTTTTAAAGGGGGGAGTGAACCAGAAAGGGCCAAACTAACCTAAGTTCACAGGGAAGAGCAGAAACCAGGCTGGAGCACAGGTCAAGCTGGGCTAGGTTGTCACACCTACCAAGTTGCATGAACCTGGGAGGGGAGCATTCAGAGCAGGGCCAGGTTCCAGCACCTGCCAGTGAGTGGTGAGGCTTGGGGTAGGCTGGATCAGCACATGTTGCAGTATGCAAAGATTAAGGTCATGACAGATGAGGGTTTAAGCCAAACTGGATCAGAGCAACTAAATGTATTACTGGGAACAGACCTGGTTGGGAACTAAGGGGATGCCCTAGCTGGGTTGTGGTTCCCATTGGTAAGCATGGGGTTAAAGAGGGAGATGTGTTCTGGACTGGACATGCCTGAAGCCGAATGTGAGCTGTACCTGCATGTGGACCAGGCTAGACTGGGCAGTAACTCCCAGCAGTAATAACCGGAATGGGTTGAAGGTCACTCAAGAAAGGCCATTGTTCCTGCTAGGTCATCAGGTGGACTGAGTAGAACTGGTGCATGGACCCACTCATGTGGGTGAGTTCTAGCATTGGAAGAGGTTCTGATGGAGGAGCCCAGGAAACTTCTCTGTCTGGACGCAGTCCATGCAGTTGAGCACAAGAACCAAGATAAGGAGCAGACCATACCAGACCAGGGACTGTACCCACTGGCATACATTGGGCACAGGTTGGAGGCAAGCCAGGCAGGACCAGTTCACATCACCTACTGGTGAATCCAAGCAGCAGAATGGAGTGTGAGTGGAGCCAGACTGAGTAGCAACACACACCAATAGATATTTCAGCTGACTGGACATTTCAGCTAGCAGGGCTGGGCTGGGCTAGGCTTTAGCTCCCACAAACTTGAGCTGGAATTGGTGTTGGGCTGGGCCAAACTATAACACCCACTGGCAAATGCGAGGCAAGGTGGGACATGCCAGAGTTGACCTGGCACCCAACCAGAACACACGAGATCCAGGGGAAGAGGGTAAAGCTGGTAGGGTATGTGGCGGGCTCCCTTGCTGGTCAACCACTCCCACTGGAAAGCATGAGTTGGGATGGGGCAGACCAGACCACTCAGAGTGACAACACCTATTGGCATCATGTGAACTAGATGAGGGAAAAGCCAGACTGGGCTGAGTGGTCCTACTGGTGGAAACACAGGTCAGAATGGGGGAGGGGTGGTTGGGCTCTGCTGCAGTATCACCTAGTAGATGCTAGCATGGGGGGCTAATTCTGTCAAGCCAAACTGCAAAACCACCTGGAGAGTACAGGATCCAGGAGTTGAAGTGGGCCCAGTAGGGAGAAGGACTTGTGCAGGCATGGGTAGACAGACAGTGGAACCCACCAGCACGTGTTCGGGCTGGATAGAGGCTGATTGTGTTGAACTAGGCTTCAGTGCCCATTGACATGTATTGTAGCTGCATGGGATGTGGGACAGACTGGACCAGTCTGCTGTACATACTGGCAAGCACGGGAAGCAGAGCAAGAGACAGTCCTGGTGAGGAATTTTGGAGTTGCCCCAACTAGGCTGCATCTCCCACAGGTCTGTGTGGCTAAATGTGTGATGGTAGGATTGGGATGGGCTCCAACACCCATTGGTTTGTGTAGAAGGCAGGGCTGGAGACAGAACTGGCCCAGCAATTGCAACTACCAGCATATGCATAGGCTGATTGGGGCGATGGATGTGTCAGACCTTGTATTGGCAAGCAGACCCATCTAGCATCATTTCAGACAAAATTTTGTGGGGGATCCCCACAATCAAACTGCTGAACTCAGAACCCCAAACATGAAGAAAATTGCAGGTACCATGTTCTGACAACGGAGTCCATGTGTCACAGCTGAACCTCCTCAGTGGCTCAGATGGATCAGTGGACAGCATTCCAGGTACACATGGAGGATATGGTAGTACATTAGAGCCTGCAGAAGACACCTAATACCACAACAGAGGACAAAACAAATCAATCAGCTACCCCAGCCTGAATATGTTGGCAGTGAAAATCTGGGCAGGTGGAGATGCCAAGGTGGACTATGTCAGCCAATGGACTCTTCAATAATTTCATTGTGCTTGAAATGGCAAAATTGGCAACAAATCAGAACACCTGAACTATCCAAACCACTTGAGTGCTGCCCTCAGACCCTGGGATGGCTGGGAAAGTGGGTGTGGCTTTTCCTCTTTGTCTCTCCTCCCAGACACAGGAAAGAAAAAAGAGAATGTGGAAACAACGGTATTACCCACTTTCCTGCAACCCTTGACCCTTTTCCCTTATCAACTATATAGAGATCATAAAAATGAAAAAAAAATATATATGTATGTTAAAAATACTGTGTCATTAAGAGAATGTGTTTCATTTGCTTTTTAATCTCACATACATATAATCTGAATTTAATTATAGTATTTATATGTGATTTTTACCACTAGACTTATCACATGTAGGAGTGGCAACCTAGAATATGTTTATATATATTTTCTGTTTATAACTAAAGTCTTCAAATTGTGTGTTTTATAATATAGGTAGGTTTTCCAAAAAAGCCATTGTTTCTGTTGTTTATACAGATACATCAATTTAATGTAATGTATTGGTTCAAGTGATAGATTCTTCTCAATAACCTCTTCCAAAAAATTTTATAATTGAAAATATTTTTTCCGCACAGATTTTAGCTACATTTGTTTGATATGCAAGGGAAATTTTAGAACTCCCTTACAGTTGTGGAGTTTTGGATGCTAAAGTAAAAAAAAAAATCACGTAGAATCAAGCACAGTAGCCGACTTGCCCTCACCTTGCATGTACTAGGATGCCACATGGGCACCAGTTCATATTTCAGCTGCTCCACTTCCCTTTCACCATGCTTGTGGCTGGAATGCAGTGGAGGATAGCCCAAGCCTTATGACTCTGTATCCCTGTGGGAGACTAGGAAGAACTTCCTGGCTCCTGGCTACAGAGGGGCCTAGCTCCAACTGCTGTGGCCACTTTGAGTGAACCAACAGATTGAAGATTTTTGTCACTTCTTCTCTTTATAAATCTGACTTTCCAATTAAAATTAATAACTATTTCCCAAAAAAATCAGAGTTGTTTTTATGTATTCTGTGAACATATTTCTGTTTTTGTAAAGATTTTTTTTCAATTTTTTATTGGAAAGATTTAGAGAGAAAGAGAACTAGAAAGATCTGTCTGCTGTTTCACTCCCTAAATGGACACCATGGCCATAGCTGAGCTGAGCTGAAGTCAGGAATCAGAAGCTTCTTTTATGTCTGTCATGTGGGTACAAAACCCCAAGGTCTTGGGCCATCCACCATTTTTTTTTTAAGGCCACAAGCAGGGAAGTGGAGCAGAAGTGAAGCAACCAGGTTAAGAATTGGATTAGAACAGAATAAGAATGTGATCCGGTCTGTGCAATGCAAGGAGATTGGCCATTGGGTTAGCTCACATGGCCCTACTGGAGTATTTTTAATACATTGAAAACTGCCAATCTACCCCTGCTAATAATCTACTTAGTTTCTAATACTTTCATAACATTGGTGGCAGTAATTTGCTAAAGAATTATAGATGACTATTCCATGATTGGCTTTTTAAAACAAATAAAAATAAATTTTTCCTTTTTTTTTTCTTTTTCCTACTTGGAGTGATTCAGTGAAGGCCTGTGGACCTTGTCATTTTGGGAGAAATTCTTGGTTTTGCCAGGCATCTCTCTCTCTTTATTTTGTCAAAGATAATGTGAAAGAAAGGAAAAAAAAAATGTTTTTTTTTTTTCTGCTGCATTCACTGCCATATGGTTGTAAAGGCTTTGAGCTGGGCCAGTACAAGCACTTGGCTTTGGTTTTCCCAGGCATTTTAGCAGGGAACTGATCCCAGATCCACAGAACAGCTAGGTCTTACTACTGTAGTTTGAATAGCTTTACCTGCTAAGTTATAGTGATAAGTAGATGTGCATTTTTTCTTCTTTAAAATGAGTCTTGTACTTTTTCAAAAACTTGCCCATTTCACATAAGTGATTCTTTATTTAGTAATTATTAATGATGTTCATTCATTAGATTTAAAGTTATATTATACAGTGATGTGGTCTGTTGAACTTCTGAGGAAGAGTTTCTACCTGCTGGTTCACTTCCTAAATGGCTTCAGTGTTTGGAAATTAGGTGACCATGAACTTACTTGGGGCCTCCCAAGTAGTTGCAGTCTGCCCAGAACTTGGTCCATCCTTTCTTGCTTTTCCATGTCACAGGCAGAAAGCTGGATGGAAAGGGGAGCAGCTGCAAGATGAACCAGCCTTTGTATTTGATCCTGGTGCTTATAGGCCTTGTAACGTCTTTTCTATTCCTAGTAAATTTTCACTTTGTATTAGTGGACATTTCGATTTATTTTTTTTAACCTTTTGACTAGTATCAATATTGCTTATATATTTTTCTGGGACTCCCAAGGGAGTGCAAGGTTCCAAGTCTTTGGGTCATCCTTGACTGCTTTCCCAGGCCACAAGCAGGGAGCTGGATGGGAAGCAGGGCCACTGGGATTAGAACCAGCGCCCATATGGGATCCCGGCACATGCAAGGCAAGGAGCTTAATCACTATGCTATCACACCTGGCCTGCCATTCAGAATTTTTTTTTTTTAAGATTTGCTTATTTTTACTGGAAAGTCAGATATACATAGAGGAATAGAGACAGAGAGGAAGATCTTCCATCTGATGATTCACTCCCCAAGTGAGTGCAATGGCTGATGCTGTGCCAATACAAAGCCAGGAGCCAGGAACCTCTCCCAGGTCTCCCACATGGGTGCAGGGTCCCAAGGCTTTGGGCCGTCCTCCACTGCTTTCCCAGGCCACAAGCAGGGAGCTGGATGGGAAATGGAGCTGCTGGGATTAGAACCAGAGCCCATATGGGATCCTTGCGCTTTAAGGGCGAGGACTTTAGCTGCTAAGTCACACTGCCAGGCCCCATTTGGAATTCTTAAGCAGTATCTGTCTTAAATCTCTGTGATATTTTAGATGTAAGTTATTTTTAAGTGTATAAACCTTTATGTATTATTCCTATACTAATATCATATCATATCATATCATATCATATCATATCATATCATATCATATCATACACAAACTGCTGCCCATATGGGATCTCAGCACATGCAAGGTAAAGATTTATTCATTTATCTATTGCACTGGGCCCACTCTTTTTGTTTCTATTATGGGACATCATAATGGAAAGGAGTCAAAAATGAAGCAGCACAATCTGGAAACCTGGTCTCACCCATATGGGATATCGAAAGATAGATTTAGTAATGTATGTGCTGCTTTCCTCTCAAATAGTTCAATGTACCATGAAGGATAGGGTCTCTGGCAATCAGACCTTGTCGGACTGCTTTGCCAAGCACATCAGCATTGTCTTTCATCCCCAATCCATCTTCTTGCTTGTATCTAGTAGCCCAACACAATGCTTGGCTCCTAGCTTTACCCTGGCCAAGGGTTAGTGTTGTAGCTGATTTGGGGAGTGAACCAGTAGTTGGAAGATGTTTTGACACTTTTTTTTCCAGTAGCCAAACAATTTGAAAAAAGAAAATAATTCAACAATACTACTGTGAGAAAGTACAGAAAAATCAGTCACTTAAAATAATAAGTATCAATAAAGGAGGTGAACAAGTTCAAGTTAAAACTCAGACACTTGGACAATTTGCTTATCTGCTTACTTTTCTTTTACTATAACACAATCTTGGAGATCGCTTAATTTATAAAGATTTTCTGCTTCTGTATGATAAGAAGTCTTAGATCATGGTGCTGGCAACTTCAGCATATGATAATTGTCTTATTTTACTGCACACAGTGGAGAACATATGTTGATAAAATGATGCCAGAAGGAATTTTATATGAAATCTTTCTCTGGAGAACTCAATAATTTAAATGTCTCTGAAAAAAAACTAATCCATTTATGATGTCAGAGCCCACAATTCAAATTATCTGCCAATGGGACTGTCAGATACCATTAAAAAGGCCAAAGATAAGAATTTCAATACCTGGATTTATACCATAGGTGTTTTCAAAAGTAGAATCATTGCTTCATAATTCTTTTCAATCTTAGAGTCTCTATTCACCCAGAAATTTGCTGTCATTATTTGGCTGGGTAGTTGTCCAATTTGTTCTGTCCTCTTTCCTCTGCTATGATGCCAGATGTCCTCTGCAGGCTTGAATGGGCTGTCATATCCTCGTAGTGCATCTGGGCCAAGCATCCTCTACTCTGTCTTTTCCACTGAGGAAGACCAGCTCTGACACATATACTCCATGGTCAGACTGTCAATCCTGGATATGATAGCTTAAGTTTTATCATGATCCCACCTATGCCGTCTCTCTGAGTCCCTGAAAGCCCACACACCAAGTACCCACAAGTATACTTAACTGGGTGGCCAGTGGGCTTTCTCTGGCACAGTTGACACCCTGGACCCTACCAAATCCACTGCACCTAGATCTCATAGTACCATCACCCTTTCTAAAGGTGATCCCAGGACTCAAGCCATGCAACCCAGGCCCCTACCTAACCCCCACCCCTTGTTTTAGGCTTTCTAAAGATTTTTTTAAACAGAATGGTGACTGAAGGAGATGTTCAGCCAATTCCCTAATGACAGCAACAACCAGGCCTGATTAGGCTAAAGTTAGATTCTGGGGCACAATCCATGTGTCCTGTGTGGATGTCAGGAACAATGCCCATATAACACAGCTTTCCCAAATGCATTAAGCATAAGCTGAAGCAGCCAGGGTTAAACTTGCTTCTCTGATATGGGGTGCTGGTATTGTGTAGGTGGTATGTTAACTTGCTTAGCTGCAACACTAAGTTTTAATTTTTTGAGTTGATGATACAACCTGAATAAGAAATTTGGGAATATTTTCTTCCATTCTGTTAAAAATGTCTTCAGAAGTATCTGATTTTGACAATCTTGCTTTTGGGTTTCTCTTAATGAAGGTATTTTTGTGGTTGGTGTCATACAGCCTAATCTGCCTGTGGCACCAGCATCCCATGATCGCTGTCTGCCCAATTTCCTATCCAGCTCCCAGTTTATGGACCTAAGAAAGCAGAAGAGGGCAGCCCAAGATTTTGGGATACTGAACCCATGTGGAGACAAAAAAAGCAGCTCCAGGCTCCCAGTTTGGGACTGCCGAAGTATGCCCATTATGGACATTTGGGGAATAAACCATCTAGAATATGTTTTTCCCTCTAGTGATGTAAAATAAATCAATAAAGCGTCATTGTTAGAAATGTCTTAAAATGTGTCTTCAGTGTTGTGTTAACAATTCATGATTGTGGGGCCAGCACCGTGACCTAGCCGCTAAAGTCCTTGCCTTGAATGTGCTGTCATCTCATGTGGGCATTGGTTCTAATCCCAGTGGCCCTGCTTCCCAACCGCTCTCTGCTTGTGGCCTGGAAAAGCCCTAGAGGATGGCCCAAAGCCTTGGGACCCTGCACCTGCATGGGAGACCTGGAAAAGGCTCTGGGCTCCTGGCTTCAAATTGCTTCAACACAGGCCATTGCGGTGACTTAGGGGAGTGAACCATTGGGTGGAAGGTCTTCCTCTCTGTATCTCTTCTCTGTATATATGACTATGCAAGAAAAAAAATAAATCTTGAGAAGTACGGAAGGTAGCCGTCCGAGTAGGGCAGGCGTAGGGGAGGATGCGGTAAAAGAGGGACAGGATACAGTTGGGGGAAGTGTGGCAGAACAGAAAACAGCAGAAAAAAGTGCTTGAAGCTTTCCTGAACACCCAGCAACTAAGAAGAATCACAAACTTGGAAGGAATCCAGAGAAAGAAAGCAGGGAACACAGAGATCTGCTCCAAACGTGGTGAGTGGCCCCAAGCAGGGGAAGCGCAAGCGGGAAGCCCAGCCGACCCAGAGGAGACAGATAAAAACTGGGCAGTCTGCCTTGCTTGAATGTCCCCGCCAGTGATAGCTACTGTCTGCAGGAGGGAAAGAGACTTCAGTGCAGTGTGAACTAGAGGCTCGCTCCAGAGCCAGTGCCACTTGGAGCCCCACTCCACTCCCACCCCTCCCCCACCCCAACAACCCAAGCAGCGAATCTGCCTCAGGCTCCGGGCTCCACCGGGCTCTACCAGGCTCCACAGGCACCGGGCCACATCTGCCTTGGAGCATCTTTGCAACAGTGCTGGCAAACCAGAGACTGTCAGGACCACAAAAAGGCAGGGACAGCTAGTGTAAAGGGCCAGGCAGTTCCTGCTCACTGGGAGAGGTACAGGGGGCCCAACTCTGCTGCCGCCCTCCCCCACTCCATCAACCCCAGCGGCAAGTCTGCCTCAGCCACCAGGCTCTGCAAGCACCGGGCAGGACCTGCCTTGGAAGAATCTTTACAATAGTGCCAGCAAATCAGGACCACAGCAAGGCAGGGACAGCTAGGATAAAGGGCCAGGTGGATCCTGCTCGCTGGGAGAGACAACAGGGAGCCGGATTCTGCCTGTGCCCCCCCCCCCCGTGGGATTTCCAACACGGGAATCTGCTCCAGGCTCACGCTCCAACCCTGCAAATCGATTTCTCCAAAACTGAAACTATGTCAGAGTCGGTCACTCCAATTAGCATAGGGGCTGGTCAGAACCCACCTACAGTCCCCTCAGCTGCATGGCGCCTGGGATGTGGCTTGGCTCAGGCTCTCAGCAAGATAGCACCTGGAAGCCCTTCAGTGCTGCAACACCTGGGTTTTGCACCAGGTCAATGCAAGCACTGACCCACACCTGCATGACCTGAGGTGATACAGGCAGGTGGGACATGATAGTGGGATTGCCCTTGAGGCTTCTCAGCACACTGGCTTCTGGATTTTGCATCAGGGTGAGGAAGTGCAGAACTGCACCTAAAACCTCCTAAGGAGTACTGGCACCTGAAGTACCCATTACCACAGGGGACAAGCAGACCATGACAGGAACCTCTTGGAGGCACTGACGTTTGCAACAGATAAATGCCCAGGACACAGACAACCACAGGTGCTGTGTGGAGCATCTTGAAATAGCAGCAGCACTAGCATCAGCTACGTGCAGCCACCCAAGACACCAGCAAGCAGAGGGGCATGGAGGTGTGCACCTAAATCCATGATGAAGCCAAATAACAGTAGCAGATTCACACCTACTCCAGACTACTGCACCAAGACCAGAAACTGTGAATAAACAAATCAGAGAATAAATCCCCCAAATCAACAGAAAACAATAACACAATGAGAAAAATCATCAGAAAAAGTAATGATCCAGGTGACAGAGCCAGCTCCCCACCAAAAAAAGACCAAAAGCAATATCTATATCAGAGATGAAAGATGAAGACATGGAAGTTCTACCAGAAAAGGAATTTAAAAAAATAATGATAAAACTCAGAAGAGACAATGAGAAGAACTGGAAAGACTTCAAGGAATTCAAGAACTACATAGCCACAGAATTACAACAAGTGAAAAGCAAAATCCTTGACTTAGAACACAAAGTGGAGAGTCTAACCTACAGAATAAATGCAGCAGAAGAGAGGATTTCGGAAACTGAAGATATGTAGAATGAAAGCACCCAGCTCATTAAACACCTGTAGGCAAGTCTGAAAAAATTCAACAAGATCATACAGGAAATGAAAGACAACCTAAGAAAATCGGATATCAGAATTATGGGGCTTCCTGAAAGAGAAGAAAGAGAGTCAGGAATGCAAACAGTGCCCGACAAAATTATACAGGAAATCTTCCAAAACACGTGGAATATGAAACCAGCCCACATACATGATGCAAAGAGAACTCCCAACAGACACAATCCAAAGAGATCTTCACCCAGACACATGGTGCTCAAGTTCTACTCCAACGAAGACAAAGAATGCTGAGACAAGTATGAAGCAGAGAAAAGATCAATACAGGGGAAAACCAATCAGAATCACTGCTAAATTCTCCAAAGAGACCCTACAAGCAAGGAGAGAATGGACAAAATATCTTCCAAGTCCTGAAACAAAACAACTGTCAACCTAGAATAGTGTACCCAGCAAAGATCTCATTTGTATAGAAAAAGAAATTAGATAATTTCATAGCAAAGAAAAACTAGCAGAATATGTTTACACAAAACCAGCTCTGCAAAATCTCCTTAGAAATGCACTAATCCCAGAAAAAAGGAGGCAAGCCATAAACAAAGATAGCAAACAGGAAGCCCACACAAGGAAGCCCACACAAGGAAGGGCAATTACACAGATAACAACACATATAAAACACACTCACATGGCAGGGCAAAATCGCAACCTCTCAATTTTAGCTATTAACACAAATGGTTTAAACTCACCACTCAAAAGACAGAGATTAATGGAATGGATCATCAAACAAGACCCAACTATCTGTTGCCTACAAGAAACACTTCTGACCAGAAAAGATGCAAAAGAAACTGAAAGTGAAGGGATGGAAAAAGATATTTCACGCCAATAGATGAGAAAAAAAGGCTGGGGTATCTATCCTAATTTCAGACGAGATAGATTTCAATCTAACTAACATCAAAAGAGAAAGGGAAGGCCATTTTATACTGGTGAAAGAAATGATCCATCAAGAAACAATCACCAAGGAATGCATACCTTTTCCTAATTTGCTTGAAACAGGGCTAACAGAAAGCATTGTCTTTGGAAAGGTTGTGTTGACTTCTATGTGAGGATCAGTGAGTGCAATAGTCAAGGAGATTTAAATTCTTGGGCCATGGAACAGCATACATGTACTTGGCAAAAGACATTCTACAGGAATCATGTTGTGAGTGGGTAATGGGCCGTTGCCAATGGGCAACATTGCTGCCCATGTCAGTTAGTACCATTCTTCCCAATTCCTCTCGCAGTATATGAATTGATGTCAGCTACAGAAACCCTGGACTTGTGCACACTGCTTTGCTTAGCCCTGCCCTCTTTGCAATGTTAAACTATGGGAGGCTTTTGGCACCTGGCTGTGTTCTTTTCTGCTTGGAAGACATGCTGCATTGGAATTAAGCTGACCTTGTAATTGAAGACCTGAAGTACCCTGCTGTTATTTGAGTGGCTCTGGTGAGTCAGAGACTTAGAAAGTCAGAATCCTTCTATCCCAGAGGGAGTTTTGAGAACTCATGCATACCAGAGATGACAAGAGAGAGTGCAAGCACTCTGAGTCTCTAGAAACCCTGCCTTCACAGAATTTTTTCCACATCCTTAAGCATGGTGACTCCTGTTCAAATTTTGCCCCAGTCAATGCATACAATATGAATGTTTAATCAAAATCACTGAAAGATGGGATTAAAAAAGAGCAGTAGATATAAGGCAAATATTGTAAGCCAGGGTCCTGAGGGGTGTGACAAGGTGTCCTTCTGAGTAATGAACAGCCCTACTTGGACATTTTTGCTCTAAACCAGGACTTGGCCCAGCAGTGTTTCAGGAGAATGTTGAAGATTTTTCCCAAATGATTACTTTTTCCCCAAATGACTAGTTCTCTGTTTTTCCTAATTATCAAAGTGGTTTTCATTGAACAGTGGATTCTTACCCCAAATTGGTTGGTGCTGAATGTCTCAAGTCAGGAACAGGCACCTTGGTTTAAGTATTGGTCATGCTCCTACTGATATTGTCCAGCTTAGTCCCATGAGGCAAGACACATTCCTCCAGCACCACTCCAAGAGCTTCTCCAGGATTCTGGATCATGTGATAAGTTCCACTTCCATTACAGCTTTCTCTCTTACTCCAACTGGCTTGTGTCCTAAAGGCTGTATGCTGTGTTCCACTCCATACATCCTGTCTTTGCCATGTAGAACTAGAGCTGTGCTGGAGAGATCGATCTGAGTATTTGTTGTCTTCAAGCTCTGCCAATGTAATTATTCATTTAAAAATAGGTGAATATTGTCCTATACTTGGCTGGCTCTTTCATAAGAAGTACCTGCACTAAGGAAGAGCCACGGATCATGCACTATTGTGCTTAAGTTTCAACACAGCTCAACAAAAATGACAGGTAGATTTTGAAGTAGGAATGCTCTCCAAAATTTATACTCTAATATTCCTAAACTAAATTATTTTGGTCCAGCCAATCTCAAAGCTCAATGCTTTGGAATATTTAAAGTTGTAGTTGATGTCCCTGCTCTTCCACTTTCCACTCTGCCTGCTGCCATTTATTTTGAAGGTAGTCAAGGGTGACTGCAGAATATCTTAGGTCTACCTCCTAGCACATCAAGAGATTCCTGGCTCAAGATTTGGATCCACTCAGGCCCAGCTCTTATTTGTGTCATTTGAGGTTTGATACTGCAGATGGCAGATCGCATTTTTGACAATCTGTCCCTCACTCTCTACACCTATCTTTTTTTTTAAGATTTTTTTACTATATTGCAAAGTCAGATATATAGAGAAAGGAGGAGAGTCATAGAGTATTAGCTTCCTTCTTATGAGTCATTCCCCACGAGATCCACATTGCCTGTGCTGAGTCCATCTGAAGCCAGGAGCCAGGAACTCTTCCAGGTCTCCCATGCGGGTCCAGGGTCCAAAGGTTTTGGGATGTACTTGACTGCTTTCCTAGGGCACAAGCAGGGAGCTGGATGGGAAGCTGGGTTGCCAGGATTAGAACATGAGCCCATATGGGATTCTGGTGTGTTCAGTTTGAGGTCTTTAAACACTAGGCAACAACACTGGACCCAAAACTGTGCTTTTACTAGAAACAAATAAATAAAGCAGAAATCAAAAATCAAGAAATGGATTCATTTGAGCTGAGATTTGGCATTGGGTCAAATCAAACATGTTTGCTCAACATGTACAGACTAGTGAATGTTGGCTTTCACTGCCTGATCTTTTGGGGTATTTCCAAAATATTTTACCCATGCCATTATTTAGAAAAGTACATTGTACTGATTTCCAAGGTTTAATGATTTCAGGCGGAGATTTTCTGGAGTCCAGCTGTAGCTGAGGTGGAAACTTGAGAAGGGTGCATGCAATGAAAGAGCAATGAAACAGACCACTACAATTTCAGGATCATAATGGACAATGCTAGAAAGCTGTCTGCTTTATTTATACAGAAAGCGTCAAAAAGGCTGCCATAGACTTTTGACACCTGGTAAAGCAGGCATTCCTAAGGATATTTTTGCTAAATGTTTTCTGAGGCAGGATATTCAGTCTTAAACCTGTAGTCAGGAAGTTCTCAATAGAATGCATACATTAATCAGTAACACATTTCTACTGCAATCCTCATTCTACAACTTTGTCTTGAATCAGTTAAAGAAGAAAATGTATCACAGAAGAAGGAAGATAATGATCAAAAAGAGAGGGAAGCATAGATTTCCACTACACCTGGGGATTTCACATTCTTAATTACCATATGGACAATTTGGAAGACCAAGACATCCTGAGTAATAATAGGCCCTTTTGCTCAAACAGTATCATCAACTTCCAAACTCACATTGTTAGTGAACATGAACTCCACTCCACAGTGGCAGACAAGGACTAAATAGATTACAGAATTCTCAGCAGGGTTGTCCAAAAAAAAAAATAATATGATCCCTAAATTTATTACAAATGAGTAGAATATCTTGTCAGAAGTAAGATATAAAAGAGATTATAAGAATTGGTTAGTAACCCCTTATCTGGAGAGAGCAGAGAAAGTGACTGAAAAATGGCTAAATCTGGGCTCATATTTCCTAAATATTAAGGTAGTAGATGTGTCATTCAAAACACCTTAGATATGAGTTTTAGCATCACTGTAAGAGTCATGTGAGTCATTATGATGGAAGAGGAGTGACACAAATCCATTGTAAATATTAGCCAAGTGGTACCACATCTGGTTTTTAAGAGTTGAATTTTATTGTCGATATAAATCACTGTCTCTTCTAATGCATTAATTTTGGCCTCTAAAATTTTATCAATAGTTTTCTATGAATTTATTTAACCAGCTGTAAGATATCTGATAAAGGTAATACATGCAGTGAGGCCCAAAGGTAAGGATATTACAAAGCATGGACAAAGTTGTTGAAAACAATTCCAAAGTATAAAATGCAAAATCATCATATCATGGTTCAGTCAAATCTACAAGCAGCATTACATATGATTGTTTTCTCAAATACTGAAAGTGCCGGGCTCAGGGTCAATTAAATCAATTAGCGACAACAAAGAGATTGTTAGTATAATGTTATCATATTAGTATGCTAGAATATTAGAATCTTAATGTTAGGCAACATTAGGCCCCTTTGTGCCAAACCAACTACGACTTTGGAAGATGCATCTGGACCATGGGAAAACTCCACTTTAGTGACAAATATGTTCTCTGTTCCTTTGTGACCTTGTGAACAGTGTCAAAGCCTTATCTATTGAATGTACCCAGGTGCAGGAGGACAGTGGCACAATCATCTGGTCCCAGGAACAAAATGAACTAAAAAGATAATGTGTGTGGGAGCAGATTGAGCTGTTTAGACCCAGGAACCCTAAAGATAGTGTGTCTGGGAATGAAGTAGAATGTTTGCACCTGGAAGCCCTGAAGAGGACATGTTCAACTCTTTAAGCTGTGTTTGAATTTGTGCAGGCTATGATGCATGTAATGACTGAAGGGGTCTATATAATCTCTAGCATTTTACTAGTTGGGGTGCACCCCTTCAAGGTCTGGCCTGCATGCCCCAACTCTGGTCTGACACCATCTGGCACAATAAATTCTGCTTGCTATTGCATTATCGGTGAGGCTCTTTGTTGTACATGGGAAATTGACAAAACAGGACCCTAACATCTGGGGGCTAGTCTGATTGTCATTGATTTGAATGATCAAACCCCTGGCTGACATGAGACTTGTGATATCCACTGCTAGCAGATTGTGTTTCTTTATTTCTTTTACTTTCTTTTTTTTTTTGGAAACTTCTTGTTTTGGCCTGCAGAAGCCAGGATTCCTTGCATTGCCTTGTGGAAGTCAGGTTTGGGAAGCCCTGATTGAGGGATGCATTGCACCGGGGAGAGGCAGTTATGGGGCTGTACTCCGGTAACCATGGAGGGACTTGATCACCCCAATCTGGGCCTGTGAAAGGCAGGTTTCCTCACATTGGCCTGCACAATTTAGGTTAGGGGAAGACCTGGATGAGGTAGGCATTGGAGACTGGCAGGATTTGGCCACTCCGGAGAATTGCATTCTCATTGAGTTTACAGGAGAAAGACTCTGGACTTGCAGAAAGCAGGTATTGGGTCTTCAAGGAGCAGGCATTGGATCTGTAAGAGGCAGATAGTACACTTTCAGGAGGCAGGCATTGGTCTGAAACCCAGAGGACGCCATTGAGCTCATCAATCATCGACAATGCAAGAGGACACTGTTTGGTGTGCTCCCAAGTAGAGATCAAGATTCAGAGTGTGGTGTGAGTGAGAACAATGTGAGAGTGATGTGTGTGAAAACAAATGGGTGAGAAAGATGGGTTCAAGTCATGGCTGACTTGCTGTAAGCATTTGTGTACTTGCTGAACTGGTGACTCTTGCTTTTTGCCTTTTTTTTTTTTACTAATTTTAATGACTTATATTAATGAAAATATGGTGCAAATTTGGTTACCCCCAACGCTTTATTCCTGAGACATTTTGCAGAAATCAAGGAGAGCACACCAGAATGGGTCTGGTCATAAATAAAGATAAGTTGGATAAATTTTGCTTTGAAGAATGGCCAGCATTTGGGGTCGGATGATCCGCACAAGGATGTCTCTCCTGAGATCTCATTTCCAAGGTAAAGACAGTCATAGCTAGACCAGAGATATCAGCACATCCATTCAGGATCCCATATATTCTTTTTTTAAATTTTTTAAAATATTTATTTATTTATTTATTTTTCATCTGTTGTACCCTATAATACTTAAATATTTTTTTATTGTTGTTAACATTGTATTATGTGATACAGTTTTATAGGCACTGGGGATCCCTCCACCCCTTCCATACCCCTCCCCCCATGGTGAATTCCTCCACCTTGTTGCATAACCACAGTTCAAGTTCAGTTGAGATTCTTTCATTGCAAGCATATATCTAGCATAAAGTCCAGCGTCTTATTGTCCAGATAAGTTCAGTGGCCTCTTGGGGAGAACTTCTCTGGTCTGAAGATAGGGCTAACAGAGTAAAAATCCGGTCAGTTAAAAGCCCCTACAAAACCTCAGTATCAATATACAACATTATGGAATTAATTGACATAGTATTGGGTAAACAATATGTTAAAAATCATGCAAGTTCCATTCTTCAAAACATCTGTGTTGAGACACTATCAATGACAGTTTCAAAAAATAACCAACAACCAAACAAAAATTACAAGTTAAATCAAGGCAAACATGTGGTATCTAACCTTTTGGGATTCGCTCATTTCCCTTAGCATTACAATTTCCAGTTGGGCCCATTTAGCCACAAAGAACTGCATTTTGTTTTTTTTAATAGCTGAGTAGTATTCCATGGAGTAGATGAACCAAAGCTTTCTTATCCAATCTTCTGCTGATGGGCATTTCGGTTGCTTCCATGTTTTTGCAATTACTGATTGTGCTGCTATGAACATAGGGATGCATGTTGGTTTGTCATAAAACAGGTGTTTTGGATATATTCCTAGGAGTGCTATTGCTGGGTCATATGGTATGCAGATTTTGAGTTGTTTAAGTGTTCTCCAGACTGATTTCCATAAAGGCTGTACCGATTTGCAGCTCCACCAGTTCCCTTTTCCCCGCATCTTCGCCAGCAAGCGTCGTTGGTGTTCTTGTTTATGTGGGCCAATCTTACTGGTGTTAGGTGGTACCTCATCGATGTTTTAATTTGGATTTCCCATATTGCTAGGAAGCTGGAACATTTTTTCATATGTTTGTTTGCCATTTGGACTTGTTCCTTTGTGAAATGTTTGCCCATTTCCCGTGCCCATTTCTTGAGTGGCTTGTTTGTTTTGGCTTTTTGGTTGTTTTGAAGTTCTTTGTATATCCTGGAAATTAGCCCCCTATCGCCTATATCGTGTGCAAAGATCTTCTCCCACTCTGTGGGTTGCTTTTTTACTTTGTTGATTGTTTCCCTTGCTGTACAGAAGCTTCTTGGTTTGATGAGGTCCCATTTGTTTATTCTGTTCTCAACTGCTATTGCTTTTGGTGTTCTTCTTAGAAAGTCGGAACCTACTCCTAGGTCTTGCAGGGTATTTCCTACATTTTCTTGCAAGAGTTTGAAGGTTTCTGGATGTAGGTTTAGGTCTTTTATCCATGTAGATTGGATCTTGGTGTATGGTGATAGATGTGGGTCTATCTTTTTGTTTCTACAGGCAATCAGCCAGTTGTCCCAACAACATTTACTAAAGAGGCCTTCCCACTTGCTTGGACTGTCATTGGTCTTTTTGTCAAAGATTAATTGGTTGTATTTGTGTGGCTTCCCTTTTGGTGCTTCTATTCTGTTCCATTGATCTTCCTTTCTGTCTTTGTGCCAGTACCAGGCTGTTTTGATAACCACTGCTCTATAGCATGTCCAGAGGTCCGGGATTGTGATTCCCCCTGCTAACTTCTTATTCTTCAGGATGGCTCTAGCTATTTGTGGTTTTTTGTGTTTCCAGATGAACTTTTGAATCATTGTATCCAGTTCTGTGAAGAATGTTTTGGGCAATTTGATTGCAATTGCATTGAAAATGCATATTGCGGGCCCGGCGCGGTGGCGCAAGTGGTTAAGGTCCTCGCCTTGCACACGCGAGATCCCATATGGGTGCCGGTTCTGATCCCGGCAGCCCCGCTTCCCTTCCAGCTCCCTGCCTGTGGCCCGGGAAAGCAGTCGAGGACGGCCCAAGGCTTTGGGAACCTGCACCCACGTGGAAGACCCAGAAGAGGCTCCTGGCTTCGGATTGGCATAGTATCGGCCCGTTGCGCTCACTTGTGGAGTGAATCATTGGACAGAAGATCTTCCTCTCTTGTCGCGCCCACGTATCTTACCGCCCAGCAATAAGACGCAGACGCGAGCGAAGCCTTCTGCGGTAAAATTTATTGTGCACACCAACATGAAGAGGAAAGAGGCTCGGATCCCGGCAGGCTTTCTACTCTTATGTGCTGTCTGGCCCCGCCTCCGCCGATGATAGGTCGGCGTCATGATTACGCAGGGTTCTGGGCGACTGGATTCGTCAGTCCCAGTGTTTACGTGCCTGCCGCGCCGCAGCTCACTGCGCATGCGCTAGGCGCCTGCGCAGTACTGCGAAGGCTACGTGACTCTGCACCAAACACCAAGATGTGGCTTCTCTGGCCGGCGCCATTTTGGGTACGGCATGTAGCCAGTACATACAGATATGGCTGGCAACATCTCCTCTCTTTCTTATACAATAGAAAAATAAGCTGGTATGGGCCTGTCTTAGGTTGTAGACTCAAGGCGCACGATCCGTCATAGGGAGGCTGCGTGGCTTGACGTAGTCCCTGTCTTAGACCGATAATTGTCTGGGTCTATCTTACCCGTCATGGGCTACAACCGCGTGGTTGTAAAGAGCAATGTCTCGACAAGTTAGTTATAAGATTGACTACCCTCTCGCGTGCAATGGATAAGTCCTGCGAGGTGCAAGGGCTAGTCAGGTGCATTATGCATCATGCTCGAACTCAGTGCAATGCCATAATGACCTGAGGTGCAGGAGCCATGATGTCCATGCTCTTAACTAAGCCTGTTGAAGCATGCTCAACCATACCATGGGGGAGTCACCATACTGCATGGCTAGTAGGGCTTGATGTATTGCCACACAATCTCGCTGAGCGCGGTGTCTCAGACGACACAGGCAAAAAAGGCATAAGGCACAGCCTGCACATAAGAGCAGAATCAGCACAACCACTCCCACCCATTCCTTAATATGGGAAGTGATGTTCCAAATCCAAGTGGCCAGGGTTTCAGCAACTACAGGATCCACCCATGTAGAATTAATCTGGACAATGGCAATTCTCAACTCCGACTGTAAAATATCAAATTTTCTCGTCCAATTTCCTAAAAGATAGGAAGAAAGCTGGCAAGAAAGATTAGCAGCCGTTGAAACATTTTGAAAAGGAATAGAAGTAACACATAAACCTTGACACTAAAATTCTCAGGAGACGCTTGAAAACAAAGCGTGTCCTGTAGGGAGAATAAAAAATTACTCACATTCTCCTTAATATCATCATAAGGGAGAAAAGGCAAATCCAAAGAAGAAAAAATCAAGGAAACACTCGGGCTGAGTGGGCGGCCGGTAAGTGTCGTGGAAAAACACTCAAAACTCCTCATCGTGGCTCAGCAATCACGGTCCTCACAAGCGCCATACAGACCATTAGTTGCACCATCAGCCGTGTTTGCACTGGGCGGGGCACCATTGTCCTGTGGGATTGTAGGAGGAGTTTCTGATTGCGGGGTTGCATGAATCTTCCCCAAGTCAGATCCTCGTGCAAGCGCTCCAGCAGTTGCAGAAACGTCAGAAGGCGGTGATGGACAGGAATGAGTCAATCGAGCTGGAACCCAAACTGGAACTGGGGCGTCCTGTGGAAACACATAAATGGCTCCTCGAGCCTGCCTAATAACTGGGTCTGGGCCCTTCCATTTGGACTCCAGAACATCCTTCCACTTGACCCAAGATTGCTCTTGCGCCGTCTTGAGGGAATGACGATCTGCAGCACTGAGGCCTTGCTCATCCAGCTGTAAAAAATTGATGGTGAAGAGAGCCAGGGCTAGAGTGGCCCGAGGGCTCTGACTGGCGAGGCCAAGTGATTCCCAGGTGGTTTTTTGTTTTTGCAACAATTCCTTAATAGAGCTATGAGCACGTTCGATTATCCCCTGACCTTGTGGATTATAAGGGATGCCAGTCACTAATTTAACGCCCATCTTCATGCAAAAATCACGAAATTTGGCTGAAGTATAGGCGGAGCCATTATCAGTCTTAATACATTCAGGTTTACCCCATGCGGCCCATGCTTCTAAGCAATGTTGGATTACATGGATGGCCTTCTCCCCAGTTAGAACTGATGCAAAGAGCACACCAGAAAAGGAGTCCACGGATACATGAACAAATTGGTTCCTCCCAAAGGATGGGACGTGCGTCACATCCATCTGCCACAATTGATTAGGTCTCAATCCCCTAGGATTGACCCCCTCATGTGAAGCAGGTCTAAATTCACAGCAGGCAGGGCAATCAAGAACTATCTGGCGTGCTTCCTTCCTAGTGATCCCAAATCGGAGTCTGAGGGTCTGGGCTGAAACATGAAATTGTGAATGAAACTGGCGGGCTTTCTCCCCTGAGGATGGTGGAGACACCATCATAATCATGATTTGGGTTCTGGTGGTGGCATCGGCAAGAGCATTCCCTCGAGCTAATGGCCCTGGTAAACCTGAATGAGCTCGGATATGGGTTATATAAAAGGGGTGGCTTCTATGCCAGATGGCCTGTTGAATTTTTTTAAAGAGATCCGCCACCGGGCCGGACCCTGAAATAGAGCCAGCGGCTTCCAAAACATTCACTGCATTAACTACATATTGAGAATCAGAAACAATATTCAAAGGTTCTAGAAAGGTTTATAAGGCAAAAAGCACCATATGGCATTCTACCCTCTGAGGAGAAACCGTCGCAAAGGTCTTTTTTATTACAGTATCTCCGGCAACTAAGGCTCCGGCTCCTGTCGAGGAACCGTCAGTAAAAATTGTAAGGGCGCCAGGGAGAGGACAGGCACTGGTTCTCATCGGAAAAACCACAGGATGTCGCTGTAAAAATTGTAGTAATGGATGCCTTGGAAAATGATTATCAAAAATTCCCTGATAGATAAACATTAAGATGGACCACTCATTGCTACACCCACTCAGCACTTGTAATTGCTGAACAGTATAGGGGACTATTATGCGGTCCGGATGACGCCCAAAATGAATTAAGGCTAATTTTAATCCTTTAAACACTATTGACGCGA
This sequence comes from Ochotona curzoniae, assembly GCF_017591425.1. Lineage (NCBI taxonomy): Eukaryota > Metazoa > Chordata > Mammalia > Lagomorpha > Ochotonidae > Ochotona > Ochotona curzoniae. The sequence continues at coordinate 83,103 of NW_024465415.1, forward strand.
TTGCAGATGGATACCATTGAATAGACTTAATCTGAGAAACCTGAGAATGAATCCAAAGTAATGGACCCTGTTGCCATAATACAGCAGTGGGGAAAACTTCTGTAGGCAATACACATAGCTCAAAAGGCTGATTTTGATCTAGGCGTACTAATTGAGCCTTCTCAATAGCTTCCTGGACTTTTATTATGACCTGTTGTGCCTCAGGGGTGAGGGTTCGCCTGGAAGCGAGATCAGAATCACCTTCAAGCAGAGCAAACAAAGGCCATAACTCTTGAGAAGAGATCTTAAGGAAGGGTCGCAACCAATTAATATCCCCCACTAATTTCTGAAAATCATTCAAAGTTCGCAAATGAGAAATCTTGAGGCTTATCTTTTGAGGCTTAATATATGTTTCTGTAATTAAAGACCCTAAGAAGGCTTTCACCTGCTGCATTTGAACCTTCTCGGATGAAATTTTAAGGCCATAATCCTGTAGAGCCCGCTTCAGATCAACGTAAATCTGTAACAAATGATCTTGCTCTTGAGCACAAATTAAAATATCGTCCATATAATGGACGACGCGGGCCGCTGGAAAACGATCTCGCAATGGTTGTAACACTTGGGCAACATAGAGTTGACACATAATAGGACTGTTAGCCATCCCCTGGGGCAAAACTTTCCATTGATATCGCTTATCTGGCTCTTCATGATTAATGGAGGGAATAGTAAAAGCAAACCTCTCCCTATCCTTCGATGCTAATGGTATAGAAAAAAAGCAATCCTTCAAATCAATCACTAATAACGGCCATTGCTTAGGGAGGGATGACAAAACTGGAAGGCCACGTTGAACGGGGCCAAAGTACTGCATCTGTGCATTTACAGCTCTTAAATCATGTAGGAGGCGCCACTTTCCTGATTTCTTTCTGATAACAAAGATAGGAGTATTCCAAGGAGAAACAGAGGGCTCCAGATGTCCCAAATGTAGCTGTTCCTGAACTAATTGTTGAGCAGCTTGGCATTTTTCAAGAGAAAGCGGCCATTGGGGAACCCAAACCGGCTCTGCTGTTTTCCAAGGTATGGGCAGCTGCGTGCCAATGGCCGCTACTAAAAACCCAGACCTTTACGGCCTGGATTTCCCCGGGGTTCAGTTGGCTGGACAATACCTTGACTCTGTTTACCTAAACCCTTTCCTTGAATATAGCCCATTTTATCCATCAACTTTTGAGAGACTTCAGAATAACCGGAGGCATTGGAGACTAGTCATATCCCCATCTGTTTAAGAATATCTCTTCCCCAAAGGCAAACCGGTAGGTTCAGGACATAGGGTGTGACTGTCCCGCAATTGCCTTCCTTATCCTTCCACTGTAGGGCTCTGGCACTTTGGGATGGAGCTTGTTCAAACCCCAGACCGCGTAGGCTGTGAGAAGTTTGAATCAAAGGCCAATCACGCGGCCAATACTTGGAGGTTATGATGCTCTTATCAGCTCCTGTGTCTAAAAGCCCCATAAACGGTCTATTCTCTATTTGCAACTCAAGCATGGGTCTATCGACCATATCCATCATTAAATTTATATAAGGAACCTCTACTCGGGTCTGGACAGTCTTGTCTGCACTAATTAAAGCTGGTAAAAATATGAGTTGGGCTATAGGATCACCTGGCGCAACAGCAAAAACACCTCGTGCAACTGAGCACAGCACTGAAAAAGAGCTAGCTTCCGGATGTAAAATTTCAGGTGTTACAATAAAACCTTGAGAGCTCAAGGCTGCTCGGCCTATCACAAGCCCGACCGCACCAGGTGGTACCGTGTCTGTTAAAATGACCGGTACCGGCGTAATGCCATCCTCTGGTTTTAAGAGGACTCCGGTGGTGGCACAGAGGTCCAGGCTTGCAGGGTGTCGCTCCTGGCAGGGTCCCCTCGTGCATGACGGAAGAGTGCCCGGTCGGTCAAGGGGACCTGGGCCTTCGGTCCCCATCTCCCGTTTTTTGACTCCTGGCTCGAGAGAGGGCGTCCTTCTATGTCCTTCACTGACTTGCACTCATTGGCCCAATGTCTACCTTTGCGGCACCGTGGGCACATCCCAGGAGGCTTATTGCTAGGCCCTGCACGGCATTCCCTTTTCATATGTCCTGGTTTTCCACACTGAAAGCACACAGGTGATATTCTCTCCCTGATTAGACCTCAAAATGGCAGCCGCTAGTCCATGTGCTGTTAAGGGGCCTCCTGTATCCCTACAAACCTTTAGCCAATCTGAAATTCCCTTGGACTTACGATCCTTGAGTAGGGCTCTACATTCTGCATTACACTGCTCCCAAATTATCTGCTCTTCCATTTTAGTGTTCTGATCTCCCTCTCCAAAAGTCCTTTCCACGGCCTGCATTACGCGTGCCACAAAATCAGCAAAGGGCTCATCCGGCTCCTGCTTAACCTGTGTAATGCCCAGTTTCTCTTGCCCTTTAAGTGAAAGGGCCTTCCAAGCCTTTATAGCTGCAGTAGAGATCTGGGTATACACTGGCCATGGATATCTATTTTGATCATCAGAGTATTGGCCTTGTCCGGAAAGCATATTATAAGTCCACGTCAAAGCGTCACCGCCGCGCTGATGATTTGCCCGGGCGGTCTCAGCCAAAAGCTCTTGCCATAGGCTCTTCCAATTTAGATATGATCCGATATTAGGGAGAACAGCCTTCACCACAAATTGCCAATCAGAGGGAGTCATATTCATTCCCCCCATTCGTTCTAACAGGGACAAAGTGTAATTGGCATGAAGACCATATTGCTTTACAGACATGGCCAATTCTCGCACTAATGCTGCATCTACCTGTCTGTAAACTCTTTCCCTTTCTTCTTCTAAGATGGGGAACATATTTTGAAGTTCCCAGCGCGCGGCTGCATCGATGAAGGAAGAGCCGGCACCATAACTCATGGGCGGGGCAGATGGCGTCACAGGAGGAGGAGCCATTGATGAAATGGCTCCAGAGTCCTGAGGCCATGGGCCGCGCGTGGCCGGCGCAGTAGCACCGCCATTTTCTTTCTTCTCCTTTTCTAATCCTCGTGTGATTCCTGCAGATTTACGTTCTAAGCACCTATCCCACTTGTACCCTTCCTCAGCGTCGGAAGTCTCCAAACTTGATGAGGAAGATACTGCTTTCAATTTCACCTTTATTTTTTGCTTCAAACCAGTTCTCCTCTCCCGCTCTGTTTCTGAGAGACTATCCTGGGCAGACTGAAGGGCTTTGTCACTCTCTCTGACCGCTCCCTTACGGAGGGCATAAACCCTCTGCAAAAATTTCACCAGAGAGACCTGTGCGCCCATGTCTATAACTAGAAGCGGCGGCTCATATACCTCCGATTTATGCTCCTAGTCAACCGAAAGTTCTCCCTCTCAGAGCTCCTTACCTGTCTTTTGGCCGCAGTTCTGACTCCGTCCCGTTTTGAACGGGAGGCGCCCTCCAAGTCCCGGGTTTCCGGCACCAGTTGTCGTGCCCACGTATCTTACCGCCCAGCAATAAGACGCAGACGCGAGCGAAGCCTTCTGCGGTAAAATTTATTGTGCACACCAACATGAAGAGGAAAGAGGCTCGGATCCCGGCAGGCTTTCTACTCTTATGTGCTGTCTGGCCCCGCCTCCGCCGATGATAGGTCGGCGTCATGATTACGCAGGGTTCTGGGCGACTGGATTCGTCAGTCCCAGTGTTTACGTGCCTGCTGCGCCGCAGCTCACTGCGCATGTGCTAGGCGCCTGCGCAGTACTGCGAAGGCTACGTGACTCTGCACCAAACACCAAGATGTGGCTTCTCTGGCCGGCGCCATTTTGGGTACGGCATGTAGCCAGTACATACAGATATGGCTGGCAACACTCTCTGTCTCTCCTCTCTGTATATCCACCTTTCCAATAAAAAAATAATAAAAATAAATCTTTAAAAAAAAAAGGAAAATGCATATTGCTTGTGGTAGTATAGACATTTTACTGATATTGATTTTACCTATCCAGGAGCATGGGATGTTATTCCATCTTTTGAGGTCTTGTTCAATTTCCTTTTTGAATAGTTTGTAGTTTTCTTCCAATAGGTCTCCTACACTTTTGGTTAGATTTATTCCAAGATACTTCATACTTCTCTCTGCTGTTTTGAATGGTATCCTGTTGTTTAGATCTTCTTCCATTTTGGTGTTATTTGCGTACACTATGGCTGTTGATTTTCGTTCATTAATTTTGTACCCTGCCACTCTGCCAAACTCTCATCTAAGTTCTAGTAGTTTCTGTATTGAGTCTCCTGGTTTTTCTATGTATAGGATTATGTCATCCGCATATAGTGAAAGCTTGACTTCTTCGTTTCCTATACGTATGCCTTTGATTTCTTTTCTTGTCTTATGGCCTGTGCAAGTACCTCTAGGACTATGTTGAATAGCAGTGGTGATAGCGGGCATCGTTGTCTTGTTCCAGATCTCAGTGGGAAGGGTTCTAGCTTTTCTCCATTCAGTATGATACTGGCGTTGGGTTTTTCATAAATTGCTTTGATTATATTGTGGATTTTCCCATCTATGCCTACTTTGGCTAGAGTTTTTAGCATGAAGAGGTGTTGGATTTTGTTGAAAGCTTTTTCTGCATCTATTGAAACTATTATGTGGTTCTTGTTTTGCAGTTTTTGGATGTGGTTTATAACATTTATGGATTTCCGAATGCTGAACCATCCCTGCATTCCAGGGATGAATCCTACTTGATCCGGATGAATGATCTGTCTGATGATTTTTTGAATTCTATTGGCTAGGATTTTGTTGAGGATTTTAGCATCAATGTTCATCAGAGAAATAGGTCTGTAGTTTTCCTTCTTTGACGGTTCTCTGTCTGGTTTTGGGATTAAGGTGATGTTGGCTTCATAGAATGAGTCTGGAAGGGTTGCTTCCTTCTCTATTTTTTTTTTAAGATTTATTTTTATTATTTTTTCATTGGAAAGGTGGATATACAGAGAGGAGAGACAGAGAGGAAGATCTTCCGTCCGATGATTCACTCCAGAAGTGAGCACAACGGCCGATACTATCCCAATCCGAAGCCAGGAGCCTCTTCCGGGTCTCCCACGCGGGTACAGGTTCCCAAAGCTTTGGGCCGTCCTCCACTGCTTTCTCAGGCCACAGGTAGGGAGCTGGAGGGGAAGCGGGGCTGCCGGGATTAGAACCGGCACCCATATGGGATCCCAGGTATGCGAGGCGAGGACCTTTAACCACTTGCGCCACCGCGCCGGGCCCATCCTTCTCTATTATTTTGAAGAGCTTGTAGAGGATTGGGGTTAGTTCTGTTCGGAATGTTTTGTAGAATTCTGTAGTGAAGCCGTCTGGGCCTGGGCTTTTTTTCATTGGGAGATCCTTGATGACTGTTTCAATCTCTACCTCGGTTATGGGTTTATTTAATTCTGCAGTTGCCTCCGGACTGAGTTTTGGTAAGTGGTGGGAGTCCAAGAACTTTTCTATTTCTTGGTGGTCCTCAAATTTGTGGGAGTACAGTTCTTTGTAGTAATTTCTAATTATTTTCTTAATGATTGCAGTGTCTGTTGTTATGTTGCCTTTTTCATCTTTAATGCTATTGATTCTCACTTTCTCTTGTTTTTTTTTTTTTTGGTCAATCGGGCCAGTGGAGTGTCTATTTTGTTTATTTTCTCAAAAAAACAACTTTTTGATTTGTTGATTTTATGTATAGTTTTAATGATTTCTATTTGGTTTATCTCCTCCCTTGTTTTGATGATTTCTTGTTTTCTATTGTGTGGGACTCTTCTGCTGCTGTTTTTCCAGATCCTGGAGGTGTGTGGTTAGTTCCTGTATTTGGCGTCTTTCTTGGGCCTTGACATGGGCTCCGATTGCGATGAATCTACCTCGTAGCACTGCTTTGGCGGTGTCCCACAAGTTTTGGAATGTTGTATCAGAGTTTTCATTGGTTTCCATAAATTTTTTGATCTCATCATTAATTTCTTCTCTGACCCATTGTTCATTTAATAGCATATTGTTCAATTCCCAAGAGTGCCTATATTTCCTGGGGAGTTTTGAGTTGTTGATTTCCAGTTTCATCCCATGGTGGTCTGAGAGGGTACATGGTATGATACTAATGTTTTGGAAGTTGTTTAGATTCGCTTTATGTCTTATCATGTGGTTGATTCTGGAGAAGGTGCCATGCACCGCTGAGAAGAATATATAGTCTGTGGCCTTAGGATAAAAAGTTCTATATCTGTCTACTAAGTCCAGTTGTTCTATTGTTTGTGTGAGCGCTGTTGTTTCTTTGTTGAGTTTTTGTTTCGTAGACCGGTCCATTGATGTTAAAGGCGTGTTGAGATCACCTACAAGAATTGTGCAGGTATCTATGTCTTCCCTTAAGTCTGTAAGTAATTGCTTTACGTAACTAGGTGCATTAAGATTCGGTGCATAAACATTAATGATGGTGATTGCTTCTTGATGGATCATTCCTTTCACCAGTATAAAATGGCCTTCCCTTTCTCTTTTGATGTTAGTTAGATTGAAATCTATCTTGTCTGAAATTAGGATAGATACCCCAGCCTTTTTTTCTCATCTATTGGCGTGAAATATCTTTTTCCATCCCTTCACTTTCAGTTTCTTTGTATCCTTTCTGGTTAGAAGTGTTTCTTGTAGGCAACAGATAGTTGGGTCTTGTTTGATGATCCATTCTATTAATCTCTGTCTTTTGATTGGTGAATTTAGACCATTTGTGTTGAGAGTTAAATTGAGGGGTTGCAATTTTGCCCTGCCGTGCAATTGTGTTTTGTGTGTGTTGTTGTCTGTGTAATTGCCTTGTTTTTGTGGGCTTTAGTTTGGAGACCTTCTTATTTGCCAACTTTGTTTGTGGTTTGCCTCCTTTTTTTCTGGGTTTAGCGCATTTCTAAGGAGACTTTGCAGAGCTGGTTTTGTGTAAACATATTCTAGTTTTTCTTTGCTATGGAAGTATCTGATTTCGTTCTCATATATAAATGAGATCTTTGCTGGGTAGATTATTCTTGGTTGACAGTTGTTTTGTTTCAGGGCTTGGAAGATCTTTGTCCATTCTCTCCTTGCTTGTAGGGTCTCTTCGGAGAATTTTGCAGTGATTCTGATGGGTTTTTCCCTGTATGTGATCTTTTCTCTACTTCGTACTTGTCTCAGGATTCCTTCTTGGTCTTCATTGGAGTAGAACTTGAGCACCGTGTGTCTGGGTGAAGATCTCTTTGCATCATGTCTGTTGGGAGTTCTCTGTCCATCCTGTATGCAGGGTGGATTCATGTTCCAAGTGTTTTGGAAGTTTTCCTGTATAATTTCATGAAGCACTGCTTGCATTCCTGATTGTCTTTCTACTCCTTTGGGGAGGCCGATGATCCGAATATTCAATTTTCTAAGGTGACAACACCAGGAGGACTCTGAACACTGCCCAGCACCGGGAGGGCTGGGCGGCCCTGCCTGCAGCAACCACCTCCACAGTGCAGGAGCCAGGAGGGCTCTGACCACTGGGAAGTGTAGCGCTGTGTGACCCTGACACGCAGGTGCCAATCCCACAGAGTGACTTGCCCATTCCTCGCCTCCCACCCCGCAGTTCTGAGCGTGGGCGACCCACCAGAAGAGCTCTGAAAACTCCTACGCCACACTGACATTGTGCGAACCCACCGTGAAGTCATTTTAACAGGGTACCTGGGTCACCCCTCCACTGCAGTCCTGTGTGAGGGAGCCACACCAGGAGGGCTCTGAACACCCACACACCATGAGTGGTTGAATCACCACACAAGAGCCACACCCAGAAAGTGCCTCACCCACAGTTCCGTGTGTGGGCGACACACTAGGTGGGCTCTGAAAAATCCTGTAGTCCCTGACACGGAGAACGCAGGGAGAAAGCACATAAAACCTTCTACGTTCTGTGCATTCCCATGCAGGGGGCACACCCAGAGAGTGCCTCCATCCCTCCATGCCCTGGGATGTCACACCTGTAGAAGAGGTGCCCAGAGTGTGCCTGGAATCCACTGGGCCCCCAAGGTGGTGCCCTACAGTCCCAGGCCTTGAGAATGCACCAACGGTGCCTTGAAAATTACCACACCCTACAACACTATACCTGCAGGCTCCAATCTCTACAGGAAAGCACCTGACGACTCCTGAACACACAGGTCCATTGGCCTCACCAAAATACACCAATGCAATTTGAAAAACCACCAGAAAAAGTTGTGCTCCAGATGAAAGAGCCAGCACCCCACTGAACAAGGGCCAAAAGCCATTATCAATATCGGAGATGCGAGATGAAGACATGGAAGAGTTACCAGAGAAGGAATTTGAAAAAATAATGCTAAAATTTATCAGAGACGAGGACACGAAGCAGGAAGACTTCCAGAACCGCATAATCGCTGAAATACAACAAATCATATCCCATATATTCTATTAAGGGAGGATTTGGTAGAGGACGCTCCTAATCAGCTTAAGCATTTTCTTTTACCCCCCACAATCCCCAGATGCAGGAACCGTGCCAACCTGTGTGCTCTGGCACTAACTGGACAAAATACTCAGCCTGTGCACAGAAGGGAAGAGAAAATTGTGCCCCATCGGGACAGAAACCTATCCTCCAGGATGATGCTGGTTTATTTTCTTCCATAATGGGTTTAGAGAATCCTCCCCCATATGCAGTTCCATCTCCTGTCCCATCCTACCTTGTGGGGCTCAGGGCAAAGAGGTCACTAAGAGAGTGACCAACAGTTCATGTAAATGGCAGGCAAATTGGTGGCCAAAGACAAAGCCCTAGCCTTGAACCAGGGAAAGAGTCATATAGCTCCAAGGAGATACTGATTGACCAGGGCCATCTCGTTCACCTACCACTGGCCTATGGGAGGTGGCTCCTGCAGTCATTCTCCTAGTAATTGATTGCTGGTTTCTCCCCTCATAGAATTCCTGGAATTCCTGGCCTGATGCTATCCCTTACCCTATATAAGAGATTTAATTTCCCCAATAAATTGGAACTATTAGACAGAACTCTTGTCCATGTGTTTGTCTCTCACGGGCTGGGAGCCTGGGTGGTGGACAGTAGGCTCATCACTTCTGGCAACTGGTTACTAAAGAAATATGTGGCAGAGACTGCAGAACTGGCAGAGGACACCTGACGTAGAGGCATGAAAGCTGGACCTTCTGACTCTCACTGTGTGGCTCTGAAATAGGAAAGTGGTACGGCTGGCAAACAGCAAACAGCTTCAGCACAGCACTTCCAAGAAAAGCACATTGCCAGATAAGTGGTATTTCTTCAGGTGAGCTCCAAAGAAAAAAAAACATGGGGCATGAAGGCTGGACCTTCTGACCCATGGCTGCACAGCTTTGAAAGAAAAGTAGGAATGGCTGGTAAACAGCTTCAGCTCAGCATCTTCCAAGAGAAGCACATTGTCAGAGAAGTAGTGGCTCTTCAGATGATCCTCTAAGATAAGAAGGCAACCTGAGATACAGTATTCCTTCTCTAGAGCAGGAATGTACCATGTGGAAGTCACCTTTGGCACCCCACAGTTCTGCATAAATATGAGGACCCCCCAGCCATGGCATAGCTTTGGTCAAATCCCCTGAGAGGTTGTAAGGGAAGGGAGATGTTAGGTGCCCAATTGACTTCTATCCTATCCTCTCATCTTCGGCTTTGAGAGATGGCCATGGATGCTTGGCTCTGGGGTGAAACTGTCTGAGGACTGATGGTTTCTGGCCGAGAAGACACTTTGGCGTTACCCGAAATTCTGCTGGGGATCCTCTGGGCGCTACAGCCCGACTAGATATCCGAGTGTCACTCTCCTCTCTGCTATCTTTACCCATGGGCAATAATGCTGGGGAAATTGATGATTCCACACTTAAGGCGCTAAAATACATGCTGAAGTCCTGAAGGTTAGAAATCTCAGATACTCAGGCAGTCAAAGTCTGAGGGACTGTAGTCAGATTGGCACTATGAGTTACATTGGTTAATTTAATTGCCTGTGATACTTGGGAAAGGAAGAGCAAAACTGATGCCCAGAACACTAATCCTAACCCACCTCAGCCACCCCAACAAGAGCTTCTAGGAAGCTCAGATGGTGGGAAACCAGCCCCAGTTCAAGGACAGTTCAGAGAACACAGCCCCCAGTTGCAAGCCTTCTGGTGAAGCTTCACCAGGTAGTCCATTTCCATTAATGTTAACCTTGAAGGGAAATGCACAGTGGCAGCGTGATATCACTGGAATGTAGGAGACTTAAGAATGCTGTTGTGGAAATGAGCCTAACTGGCCCTGGGAAAAGACTAGTCTTCAGGGTGTTGCCCACCAAACCTGTACCACAGTCGATTGGATAATAATACTTTGGGAGCTTGTACAACCCAGGAATAAGAAGTAGCCTGGGGAAAGGTAAAAGAGCTTTTAGAGAGAGCTATCATGGATGTCTCCTCAGAGAAGGTGCAAATGATCCCTCCTCTTTTTAAGATTTTAGGGACAGAATTATGTTTTAAAAAGGTCTCCCTCTTGAAACCCCAGCTAAACGTTAAGGGATAATATTCACCGTAGAATTTCAAAAGCTTCTTGGAGAGGTCAATTGGTTATGCCCTTGGCTCCCATGTGTATGGGGCAATTATTTGAATTATTTGAAAAAGCAAAATGTTAGGAGACTGAGTTTCTCTCATCTACAAACCTTGTATGGGAGATTTAAAAGGCTCTGAGCAAGGCTACTTGCTCATTATTGCCATAGGAAAGAATTTCAACTAGACATTTTTAAATTCTTTAGTACTTATGGCTGCCCTTGTCCAGGAGGGCAGTCTCCTCCAGTGGAGCTATTTATCTGTTGGAGGGGAGCCCTGGGTTTATATTTGCCTCATCAGCTCGCAGATCTAATTCAGAAGCTTAGAGAGCTAGCCCTTAGGTGTTAAGACTGTGAATGATCAAAGCTTGTTTGTCTCTTATCGAATAAGTAATTTTGAATGGATTCAAACAAACAGCAACAGGCTGGCAGCCTCCCTTGAAGGTTATTTCAGCACCATTGACTGACATTATGGGCCATATAAGTGGATCACCTCCTTCAATCTCTTGGTTTGGGAAAGTCCTGCCCTTTTGCCAACAAACCATGAGGATGGAGGAAGAGAAGGGACCGCAGCAGAGGTTTTTCTGTTCATTTGTGTCTATGAGATCTATTTTGAGTCTTGTCAAGGATTAGCACAGTATGTTGTCAATTTGCTCCCAGAATTGGCTCCTGTAGGCAATGCCAGCATCACCACATACCTCGAGTGGAATAAAGAGACTAGGGTTACAAAAAAGACAACACACCATGGTTCATTCTTGTAAAGAGAATGCAATTTATTTGAGGTTAACCTGCCTCTTTTATAGTTCCTCCCAGTATTATCCCAATGCTCAAACATCAGTTAAGCTCCCCCGAGGGCATCTTAAATAAGGGGAAGCAGTGAAGAGGGAACTTGTGGTCAAGCCAGGGGCTAATTGTATCAGGCCAAGATTGCCCATCCTGTTACAACTCGAGAAACAGGTAAAGTTGAGGAGTTAACCCTTGGGAGAACAGGGCCTATGGTGTCTGGCATAAGAAAGGCTGGATGATAATCCTATCATTCTTCATGATCCAGGCCTTGCTGTGAGGGCAGGTCCATTCCCCTGTCTGAGGGTCTCTGTTTGCTCTCCTCACTGGGTAGCAGAGATTTTTCTCTCCGTTGTATCCATTTAAACTTTGCCATAACCTGTTCTCCCAGTCTGTCTGTAGTTAGCCATACCCAGTCAGCCTCAGGATCTAAATTTCTCTGGCTCTGCCTCATAGCCCTAACCCCTAGCTGAGAGGGGTGGGGTGAAAGATAAGTGATTTAATATTTATAAGAAAAAAAAATGGAAACTTGTTCTGTAACTTTTTTTAACAGTTATGTATAAAAGCAATCTGATATAGAGTGGTCCAAATCCACTGTTAAACTTAGCCAAAGCATGAGATGAACCTATGTGCTTGGTTTACAAAACATTTCCAGATTAAAGTATGTCAAAGAAGAGGTTGAAGTTACAAAAGTTTGAGAGTTTTATATCTCTCTCTTCTGACATGTTTGATGGTTGTGCATAAGTCTGTGTTAGAGTCCAAAATCACCCATCCATTGGATAACAAAGAACCAGATGTGGATGCAATCAGCAAGCAGAGTTTATTGAACTGGCTAGCCAGGGTCAAGCTCCTTACATGGACATGCAGGACCGGTGGGTGTAGCAAGACCTCAAGCTAGGAGCAAGCCAGATTCTTGTAGGCCAGTTTGACAGTTACAGCAAAGACCGCTTCCATGAAAAACACTCCAATCAATTACCAGCAAGACTAAAGGCCCGTGAAATGCCTCAAGACCCTATTCATCATGACCAGACAAAACTATTCTAAGCTAAGGGGTTACAGATGCAAAGCAATAGATAACATTTCTGTAAAATATGAACCATGGGCTATTTATTTTTACCATTATCAGGGTCACTGACCCTTAGTTACATCCTGAGCCTGGGTGCGGGGGACAATGAGCTCCTGCTCTTACTCTTATCAGTGCCTGCAAAGGACCCACTGACCTTTACAGTCCCCAAGTTATATGTAGAAACTTCTCATTTTTACTTTAAATTTGAGTTGCTTTTGACTTATTCAAATCACTTCTAATATGTAGATCCTTTAACATTTTGGTTGCCTCTAACAGTCTGTTTAGTCATTATTGCTGGTGTTCTATTACTTTTGTCCAGACAAAACTATTTTTTTTTAAAGATTTTATTTTCATTGGAAAGGTGTATATACAGAGAAAAGAGACAGAGAGGAAGATCTTCCGTCCGATGATTCACACCGCAAGTGAGCTCAATGGCCGATACTATGCCGATCCGAAGCCAGGAGCCTCTTCCGGGTCTCCCACGCAGGTGCAGGGTCCCAAAGCTCTGAGCCATCCTCAACTGCTTTCCCGGGCCACAGGCAGGGAGCTGGAAGGTAAGCGGGGCTGCTGGGATAGAACTGGCACCCATGTGGGATCCCAGGCATGCAAGGAGAGGACTTTAACTACTTGCACCACCGCGCTGGGCCCAAAACTAAAATATTTTTTAAACCTCTTTCTCCAGTTCAATCTTTGAGTGAATTGTTTAGTTATTATTCTTGTTCTGAATTGGGTGATTGTGTGACTAACAGATGAGATGGGATGAACAATGACTCACCCCCTTTCTTTCTCCTGGTAAATAATTTTAGAGATGTCTAACTTATCTAGCAGGACTTTGCCAGACAGACTCCCCATTGGGAGAAAGGTTCATATAACGCTTACTTGCTGTTTGGTCTTCAGCTTACAGTGTTGTCATGGCACTGATCAGGTCTAACATACAGTATTCGTTAACATGTTCAGTTAAATGTTAAATGTACTTTTTGTTTAAGTAATTTACACTTTTAAATTCTTCAGAATATTAAAACAAGTCACATTAATTTGTAAGTTCTACTATGATCACTGAAACTCTCAAAGATTGAGACAGAATTTGGATAATATAATTGTCATTTAAAATAATTTGGGTTATAATCTCACAATATTATAAAAATATGCTAAATTGTGGCCTCATATATGCAATTAAAGTAAATGAGTATTTATGCTCATTGGTTCAAATGTTTCCTAATCACAAAGTTGGTCCAGATTGCAATTTATGTTCTTATTTACAAGGAAGTATGTGAGAATTTGCCTTACAGAAAAACAATAAATTCTTTCAAAATTTATAGTGAAATTGTTATGATGTGTATAATTTCTGATTTTTGCCTTTAAGATGATGGAATTGAGTCTGATTCCTTGTGAAGAACAAGAGCATTTTAACATCTCCTTTTAAGTGATTTTTATCTTATTGATAACTGCTAAATTCCTAAGTAGTCACTTAAGACAACAGCCAAATTCAAGTTTTCCAGCTCTCTTGACTTCCATAAAACAGAAGCTAAGGAAAAGCTCCAGGCCTACCAGCCATAGAAAATGGAGGAGCATGATTGGAGTCTGCCCTTTGTAAGGAATTTAGGACCTTGGCCACCTTCAGGTCCTCATTGCAATTCTTAACTTCCTTCTCTTGAGAAGGGGAAATTCCCAAATCAGCTAGAAGGTTATTTGAAAAACTTTTCATTCCCAGTTTTAAGACAGGTTGTGTTAAAATGTATTTCCATGAATTGAGAGAAATCCTTAAAAATTGCTTAAAGCAATTGTATTTAGAATTTTGGTATGCTTTTATTTAGAATGTCTTAATTTGGAACAGTACCTGATTGTTTCATAATGTAAATCAAGAAAATTGACAGATTTTTAATTAACAGAATTGCTTGTAGAATATTTTGTCCTACAAAAGTATGGCTATCATATAATGAAAAGGAAAAGCTTGGACAAAATACTTAAAGGCTTAGCCTGTTGAGAAATAAACCTTGTAAGTTTTACATATATAATTTCCCATACTTTTTAAGATACTAACAACATTGTTTAAGTGTTTAATATTAATAGCTAATGTATGCTGACATTAGAATTAAGTGTGCTTACATAGGAATGCTAGTAAATATCTGAAAATTTACAGGGGGGATGTCTGGCACAATAGCTTGGCAGTTAAAGGGTTTGATGCAGCAGCCTGGTAGTTAAAGTCCTCACTTTGGACATAACAGAATCTCATGTGGCCACTGGTTCTAATAACAGCAGCTCTGCTTCCCATCCAGCTCCCTGCTTGTGGCTTGGGAAGGCAGTAGAGGACAGTCCAATGCCTTGGGAGCCTGTACCCATGTGGGAGACAAGGAAGAGGCTCCTGGCCCAGAGTGGCTCAGCTCCAGCCATTGCAGTTCAAGAATGGTGAAAATTCTACAGGTGTTTTCACAGTGCTATGTGAAATACAGATGTCTCTACTTGATTGATGCTTGATAACTCAAAGCATCGATATTCTTTTTTCTAGTTCCCAGCAGATCAATTGTATCCATAATTTATTCATGTTACTAAGAGCAAGGTGTAATTCTAAACAATTGGCAACTTTAAAACACTTAAGAGAAATTTCAAGTAGCTGTTACAAAGCTGTTTTCTTCTATAATGTACATTAGCTGGTATGCATGTACATGCTTATGTGACAAGCTGTATAGTCCATTTTAATTGGCTTATAGATGAAAATGTTCATAAATGAGAATTGCTAGGCTAAATTCTTTTTGAAAATAATGTATAAATACATAATTATGCTCTTGAAAAGTCACATTTTTGTTTTCTCAGGCCCTACAAAGTCTTTGCAGTTATATAGTTCAGCATGCATTCAAATGGACTTACTGCTAAGGTCCCAGTTTCAAAACTGGCCATGGGACCCCTTATCCCCATGAGCTAGATGGATATGTAAGTAAGTGCTAAATGATAATTCAGATGTCTGGGAATATTATAATGCTCCAACATGGGAAGCAGCTGTTTCAGGAAATTCATAGACTGGCAATCTTGAGCAGCACACGATAGTCTCAGAATTGGGGCCCTACTCAGTTCACTTCCTGTCTTAGCAGGAACAGTGGCTTTTCCTGACTGGCCTTCAACCCAAACTGATCCTTGTTGTTGGATGTTTCAGCCCAGCCATGGCTTGTCCATACCCACATATGGCTCACATATGGCTCAGCAGGGGTTGACACCTTGCCTAGTCCATCCCACATCTACCCTGGTCCTCCACAACAGCAGAGGGATTTGGAGTTTGGCCTGGCTCAATGCATTCAATCCCAGTCCACATTTGTGCCAAGGTAGACTACTGTTTCCCATCCAGAACTCAGCCCCCATTCCAGCCCATGTGCCCCTTGGTGGAAACCTCAACCCAGCAGGTTTTCGCTTTAGCTCCCAAACCGGGCCTGTTCCCAGCCATAAATCACACACATGCCAGTGGTTGCTCTGACTTAGCTTGGCTCAGCCCCTCACCTGTCCCAACCTCTGCCTTAGACACCGTGGCTTAGCGTTCCTGGCTAATGCAGACCAGTAGGTGCAAGAGCCTAGCTTGGCATGACCTGTGCTTGTTCCTGGTCTTAGTTTCATTGGTGTGCTAAGGTTTGCTCAGTCCTGCCGGGTCTACTCTGTTCCATTGCCAATTGACACATTACCTAGCTGTTGGAGCTACTTTGTCCAGCTTGTCTGACCCCCAGGTCTGGACCACATGTTCACCAGTGGGAGCTATGATTCACCAAAGGAATTTCCCAAGTTCCTCTACTTATAACACTCCCAGACCCACTTCTCATACATGCCATTGGGTAGGTTCTGGTGAAGTCTGGCCTTCCAGTTGTCATTGTATGAGCTAGTGAATGTTGCAGCCCAGCCCACCCCACACCCTATTTAGGATGCACATTTGGGTGCTGCTGCCCTGAGCAGTCCAGACTGTTGTGGGTTCCTTTACCTGTGATTGATGGCAGGCTCCTTGGTCACTCCTAGTTTAGTCCATCAACACCCCGTCTCTTGAACTAACCAGTGAAGATAGAATATCCACAGGGTTTGGCACACATCCCTCACAGTATCTGCCCCCAGTTATGGTTTTAGTGCTAGTTAATGTAATGGTCCTGCTTAATGTGACCCTTCTGCTCCATCATCATGTCAGGTAGCAGGATATGATTCTGCTGGAAAAGTCTTGAGCCATACCTTTTGCAAGGGCCAGTATTTGGCAGTCAGCATTGTTCAGTGATTACAAGATTTTCAAAGGAAGAGTTATTGTCACAGAGGATCTTTATGATTGCTTCATGTCCTAGCAGCATAGTGGGTTCAATATGAATCTCAGCAGAGATTCAAAGAGCCTACATCCTAGAGCTCCCCAGCTAGGAGGCCAGCAGGTGGACCATGGCAAAAAATGGAGGGAGTACTGGCCGCCCAGGGACAGCTCACAAAGTGCACATGATGGCTATCATTGGTGATTCAGGCATGAGACACCCCTCCTGAGACCCACCAGCAGCCAGGAGACTACTGAAAGTTTAAAATCAAAGTCTCAAGATTTAAACTGAATGACAATAAAACCACTACCTGGACGAAATGCTTTCATAGGAACAGTGTTGCTAAAGCCCTGGGCTTCACTCCATTTTCAGCATATTGCCACACTCCCAATCAGTGGGCATCCAAGCTCCATACAATCACGGACAGCTGGCTTCCACGGAGGCTGAATATGTTCCCTAGTAGGGCCTTTGGGGATTTGTCTGTGTGTAGGATGGGGAATGTGATCAGAGGGGCTTTGGAGAGAAGAGCACAGAAAGCAAAGCTTGAACCACCTGCCTGCAATCTGCAATGGGCTAAGTTGTCTGTCAAAATGGCTATTCTAGAATGCTGAGGCCTTAGCATTCTGCGCCATTTATGACCAGGAAGCTGCTAATTGGATGGTTGCTACAGCCACAGAGGTCTTTGAGGTCACAGAGAGCTGCCAATTTTGATGATCAGTGTACCGTCACAGCCACATGGGCATAGGCAAGTGAAGCAAGAGTGAGGGCTTAGGTCATTGTCCAGCAGAGTTGCTGTGCTGTCACGTGCCTGTTGGTCCAACTCATGCATCCCCTATGCCTGCGAGCTTCATGTCATCTGGAGCTCCACACTACCTGTGGCAGCTGGCATACAATCCTATTGGTGCCAGTGGCATCGCCTACCAGCTACAGTTGTTATCTGGAATGAGCTGGGATCCCATTTGGTGCTGTTTCTAATCCAGCTTCCTACTTGTAACCTGGAAAGGCAGTCAAAGATGGCCCAAAATTTTGGGACCCTACACCATAGTGAGATACCTGAATGAATTTTCTGGCTACTGGCTTCAGATAGAAATAGCATCGGCTTTACACTCAGTTGGGGAGTGAATAATTGGACACTAGATCTTTCTCCCTATCTCTTCCTCTCTATATCTGACTTTCTAAAAAAAAAATTAAAAAAAGAACAATCCTATGGGCTTCAAACAGCTACAACAGGTCCCAGACACACACACTTCCCCACCCCATGCCACGCTCATCTTTGAAAGCTGTGTGCTACTCCAGGAATCCGAGTGTACAACATCTTCTGGCATGTATCTGTCCCCCACAATTACACCTTTCTGAGCAGGACACCAACTTCATCCTAGGGACAGCACAACGCAGCAGTGTGAAACCATTTGTGAGTGTCCCTCCTTGTTCTATCTAGATGAATGTGGTATCCATACTGGCTGAAAGATTGTACCTTGTGGCTCAGGGCTATTGCCATCCTCTGCTGAAATCACTCTAAACTGAATGACAATGAGAGAAAAGCTTTCCTAGTAACACTGTTGCAAAATTCTGCCTTCACTCCCTTTTCAGCATATTGGCACATTCCCACTCAGTAGACACCCAAGCTCCATACACTTATGGACAGCTGGCTTCCAAATAGGTTGACACCCTCCCTGGTAGGGCCTGTGGGGATTTGTGTGTGTAGGGGAGCACGAGGGGCAAAGTAACATACGGGCTTTGGGTGAAAACCACAGAAAGCAGATCTTGAGCCACCTGCCCGCTTTCTGCAATAGGCTGAAAGGGGCCTGTCTGTCGCCATGGCTTTTCCAGAATGCTGAAGCTGTAGCATTCAGGGTTGGTTATGACCAGGCTGCTGCTACATGGATGGCTGGTACAGCCACAGAACTCTGTGAGGTCATGGAGGGGCAGCCAATCGTGATGCTCCCTGTACCTAGACAGCCACATGGGCTTAGTTGAGTGAAGCAAGAGTGTGAACTGAGGTCACAGTCCACCAAATTTGTTGTTCTGTTGGTCCAACTCATCCACCTTCATGGTTGCGGGGTTCCTGTCATCTGGAGCTCCACAGCACCTGTGGCTGCTGGCTTACAATGCTGTTTGCTTCAAACTCCTACAACGTCCCACACCACCCTCATGCTCCTACGCACCTCCTTCTACACCCTTCTTGCTACCACAGGAATCCAAGATGCATGGCAGCTTCTGCCAATGTTGTGTGATGCTGGAGTCAAGCTCAGCCAAGTTCAAAGCTCAGGAAGGGTGTGTGGAGTTTGTGATAAAGAAAGACACAGACACAGCCATTGGGTGCATTCTCACAACAGCTCAAGGAAAAGCTGTGCTTTTTATTTACTGAGACACCTCATAGCTTCTGCACAAGTAACTGATTATTCTATTTTTACTTCAAGACTAAGGCGGCATGTATAGACATTTGGTTATTCCTTCAGCACTTCAAGGCTAAGCACGTGCCCCTAAAGATAATTCTGCAAAATACTGTTTTCACATTCTTCAAAGCAAAACGTTATTTACTCTTCAACTGTAGCCATGTAGTAACAGGCAGGACTTCAAGGCCAAGGCACAAGAGAATACCTGCTAATCAGTAGTACATTCTACCATATTACTATTTCTAAAATTTACCCATTATTTAATGGTAAAAAAGTTTACAAGGGAAAAACCTAAAATCTAAAACAGAAACTTCAAATGTTAAATCCCCCCACAACTATAGACTCCTACAACCCCATAAACAATAAAGAATTTTTCATTAATAAAACCATCATTTTTTTATTTTTTAAAGATTTATTTTTATTATTTTTTCATTGGAAAGGCGGATATACAGAGAGGAGAGACAGAGAGGAAGATCTTCACTCCCCAAGTCAGCGCAACGGGCCGATACTATGCCGATCCGAAGCCAGGAGCCTCTTCCGGGTCATCCTTAATTCCGCTAGCTAAAAATTATAAAAGCAGCTAAAATAATTACATTTTCTATGCTCCAAAACATTCCAAAGAAAGGCAAGCCTTTGCGATAACAATGAATATATTTATTGCCATAGCAGTTTCAGCAATCACTTCTATTACATCCATTACTTTGTAAATTTCTTATTAAGCCATTTAGCAGAAGGAATGCTATCTGTCTGGTTCCAAGTTCAGGGCAATCAATATGTACATAAAAAGTTTTCCAGAAATGCCATGGGTTTAATTGTACTCCTCTGTGCATATAATGGCCTAATCACCAAAATATTATCAATAACATTAACACTCAAGCTCAGCTGTTCTCTTTAAAATTCCATGCCTACACGCACACAGCACAGATTGCAGCAGTGTCAAACCATTCTTGTTGGTCCCTGTTCTACATGAACGAATGTGGTCTCCATAGAGGCTCAAGAACTTCCCATTGTATCACAGGGCTATGGCCATCCTCTGTCTACGTGACTATAAAGTGAATGACAATGAAAGTACAAACCAGGATAAATGCTTTCCTAGTAACAGTGTTACAAAACAACTGGGCTTCACTCTGTTTTCAGCATATTGACAGACTCCCACTCGGAAGACAAACAAGCCCCATACACTCATGGACAGCTTGCTTCCAGGGAGGCTGGATTTCCTCCCTGGTAGGTCCTGTGGTGATATGTGTCGGGGTGGGAGGGGTAGTAGCGGGAGGGTGGAGGGGCACTGAAGGAAAGATGACAGAAAGCAGTGCTTGAGTCACCTGCCTGCTTCCTGCGCCATGACAAAAGGGGCCTTTCTGTTGCCCTGGAATTTCTAAAATGCTGAGGCCATATTATTTAGGGCCACTTATGACCAGGCATGTACTGATTGGACAGCTGGTACAAGCACAGAACACTTTGTTGTCACAGATGAGTACCTTACAACTGGGGAGCATCTTTGAGAGAGTACAACAAGGAGCGAAGCCTCACTAGGTCCAGGCTCCTGAGCTTTCCTAACCCAGCTAGGGGCTATGGAATCCAAGCAGCAGGCAGATGGAAGCTCCAGCGGAACACCCTGCTGTGTTCAGCTCCAACTCCAGAGGTGGGGCGGCACTGCTCCACACAGTCAGACGACGAGGACAGATGCACAGGCTAGCTGGCTTGGAGGGACATGACAGTGGGTCAGTGCCTTTGAAAGAGTGTAGCAGGAAACTTCACAAGGCCAGGGCACACAGAGCTTTCCTAAACCAGCTTGGGGCTGTGGATTTTGAGCATCAGGTAGCTGGAAACTCAGGCGGAATCCCCTGCTGTGCTCAGCTCCTTTCCCATAGGTGGGGCACCACTCAAAAAAGTCAACTGACCAGGACAGAGGTGTGGGTAGCAGAAAGATAACAATGTGACTCACAGTGGGGCAGTGTCTTTGAGAAAGTGTAACAGGAAGAGTAGCCTCGCATTAGGGCCTGGCCCACAGAGCTTTCTGACCCAGCTCAAAAGAGTCGCCTGACCAGGGTGGAGACGCAGGCAAGCAGGCCACAGCAGCGTGTTTCCCAGTGGCAGAGCACATTTGTGAGAGTGTAGTAGGGTGTGGAACTTCAAGCTCTATATCCACCCAGAGCAAAGACAAGAAGCCCAAATCTACAAAGTCTCTCATCCACACTCTATCCCTGTTGGTACATGTAAGAAAACACCTAAATAACTAGGTGCAGCAGAACCGGGTTGCAGAGATATAATCTCAGTGGCTTATGAAACAACCCAACACCCATCCCAACATCACCTGCTGTCCCCAATACAGCAAGAAGTGTTATGCTTGTAACAACATACCTTTCAGCAGTAGCTGGATCATAGCACCTCCAGGCTACAGCACTGAGGGCAGCGGCTGTGGACAAGCAAGTTACAGGCTAAAATCCTAAAATGAGAAGAAACAACACAATGAGGAGAAGTATCAGAAAAAGTTATGACACAGAAGAAAGATCAAGCACTACCCCCAAAATAACAAAAAACTAATCTCAATTTCTGAGATGTGAGATGAAGACATAGAGAAATTATCAGATAAGGAATTTATGAAAATAGTGATGAAATTCATCAGAGACAGAGAGAAGTTTTGGGAAGAGTCCACGAAATTAAAAAAACCATGTCATTGCAGAAATAAACCAATTCAAAGAAGGAATCCTCGATCAAAATTGAAAGCCTAATTAACAGAATGAACACAGCAGTGGACAGAATATCAGGAATGGAAGACAATGAGAATGAAAGTCAGCAGCTCATCAAACACTTGGAGACAAACCTGAATAAAGCCAACAGGTCCATAAAGGAAATGAAGGACAACCTCAAAAATCAAATATTAGAATAACCGGCCTTCCAGAAGGAGTGGAAAAAGAGATAGGCTTAAAATGAGCGTTCAATGAAATAGTACAGGAGAACTTCCAGAACACTGGAAATATAAATCCAGCAGAAATTCCGGAAGGTCTGAGAACCACCAATGGATCTGACCCCAAGAGACCCTCTTCCAGACATGTGGTCCTCATGCTCCCCTCACGTGAAGATAAGAAAACTATCCTAAGGCAAGTAAAAAGAAAGGATAAGATTGCTTTCAGAGGAAGGCAAATCAGAATCACAGCCTATCTCTCAGAAGAAACACTACAGGCAAGGGAGAAGAAGAGTAAAACCTTTCAAATCCTGAAACAAAACAACTGCAAACCAAGAATAATGAATCCAGTGAAGCTTTCATTTGTATTTGAAAATGAAATTAAATTCTTCCACAGTAAAGAGAAACTCAAAGTATATGCCAGCATGAAACCAGCTCTAGAAAATCTCCTTAGGAAGGTGCTAAACCCAGAAAGAAAAAATGAAAACCGGAACCAAAATGGCAAATGTGAAGACCTCCCCACTAAAAACCATATGAGGAAAGTCAACTAATCAGAGATTCTAATAGAGGCAAACACACACACACTAGCACGCTTACACATGAACATGGCAGCTCAAAGTCACAACCTCTCAATTTTATCACTAAACACAAATGGCCTATATTCATCAATCAAGACACAGATTAACAGAATGGATTAATAAACAGAATGCAACCATATGCTGCCTACAAGAGACGCATCTAACCAAAAAAGATGCGAAGAAACTGAAAGAGAAGGGATGGAAAAAGATATTTCATGCAAATAGAAGAGAAAAAAGGTGATAGTAGCTGTTCTAATCTCAAATAACATAGACTTCAATGTGACAAACATTAAAAGAGAGAGAGATGGACACTTCATATTGCTGAAGGGAATCTTCCAACAGCAATTGATTACTATTATTACCATCTATGCGCAAAAACACGGGTGCACCAAAGTAAGTGAAGCAATTGCTGATAGAATTAAGAGGGAACACACAATAATCCTGGGGGACCGCAAAACCCAGTTGACAGCAATAGACAGATCAACAAAACAGAAACTTAACAGAGAAACGTAGAACTCAGACAGACAATAGAACTAATGGACCTGGTGAACATTTATAGAAACCTCCACCCCTCAGACACAGAATACACATTTTTTTTTTTCAGCAGTGCATGGCACCTTCTCCAGAATTGACCACATCATAGAGCACAAAGCAAGCCTCACTAACTTCAAAAACATTGAAATCATATCATGCTCCTTCACAGACCACAATGGAGTGAAACAGGAAATGAACAAATCAATGTGTCCCAAGGAAGTACATAAACACCTGGACCCTGAACAACTAAATGAGCAGTGGGTCAGAGACAAATAAAGGACAAGATTAAAACATATGTATGGAAACCAACAAAAACTCAAATACAACATTCCAGAACTTGTGGGACACCGCCAAAGAAGTCTTGCGTGGTAAGTTTGTAGTAGTTGGTGCCTATGTCAAAGCCCAAGAAAGATACCAATTACAAGAATTAAATATCCACCTCCAGAAATTAGAGAAACAGCAACAAATTGACCCTTCAAACAAAAGAAAATAAGAAATAATCAAAACAAGGGAGGAGATAAACCAAATAGAAATAAAAAAAAAAACTATACACAAAACGAATGAATCAAAAAGCTGGTTCTTGGAGAAGATAAACAAAATAGACACCCCACTGGCATGACTGACAAAGAAAACAAAACAAGGATTAACAGCATCAAGGATGAAAAAGCCAGCATAAGCATTGACACTGCAGCCATTAAGAAAATAATTAGAAATTACTATGAACTATACTGCCAACAATTAAGAGACCACCAATAAATGGAAAGGTTCTTGGACTCCCACCACTTACCAAAACTTAGCTCAAAGTCAAGAAAAGACCTAAACAAACTCATAACAGAGGCAGAGAGTGAATCAATAATTACAGATCTCCCAACAAAGAAAAGTCCAGGCCCAGATGGTTTCACTAAAGAATTATACAAAACATTTCAAGCAGACCTAACCCAATCCTCTACACAGTATTCAAAGCAATAGAAAAGGAAGCAACACTTCCAAACACATTCTATGAAGCCAACATCACCTTAATCCCAAAACCCGTAAGAAAACTAAGAGAGAAGGAAAACTACAGACCGATATCCCTGATGTACATTGATGCTAAGTTTCTCAACAAAATCCTAGCCAATAGAATTAAAAAAATAAAATTAGATCATTCATTCAGATCAAGTAGGATTCATCCCTGGCATGCAGATATGGTTCAACATTCAACATCCAAAAATGTAATACACCACATCCAAAAACTGAAGAACAAAAATCATATAATAGTATCAATAGATGCAGAAAAGGCTTTCGACAAAATCCAGCACCACTTCAGGCTGAAAACCCTAGCCAGGGTAGGCATGGAAGGAACAATCCACAACATCAATCAAAGCAATATATGAAAACCCCAATGCCAGCCTCAGAATGAATGGAGCGAAACTGGAACCCTTCCCACTGAGATCTGGACAAGACAAGGATGTCTGCTATCACCACTACTATTCAACATAATCCTGGAGGCACTTGTGGAAGCCATAAGACAAGACAAAGAAATCAAAGGAATCCAAATGGGAAATGAACAAGCCAAGCTCTCACTATTCGCAGTCGACATGATCGTTTTCATAGAATACCTAAAGACTCAATATAGAGACTGCTAAAACTTATAAAAGAGTGTGATAGGGTGGCAGGGTACAAAATAAGTGAACAAAAACAACAGCAATAGTGTATGCAAACAGCCCCCAAGATGGAAAAAGATCTTGCTAACATCATATCATGCAAAATAACATAGAAGAGTATCAGGTACCTAGGAATTAACCTCACCAAAAACGTAGGAGATCTTTTTGAAGACAACCACAGTAAGCTTAAGAAAAAAATTGAGGAGGACTTCAAAAGATGGAGAAACATCCCAGGCTCCTGGATAGGTAAAATCAATATCGTCAAGATATCCTTACTACCAAAAGCAATATACACATTCAATGCAATCCCAAACAAAGTACCCAAAACATTCATCATAGAACTAAAAAAAACTGATACATAGATTGATCTGGAAACACCAAAAACCAGAAATAGCAAGAAACATCCTGAGGAATAGGCAGTTAACAGGGGAAATCACAGCTTGGACATATAGACATACTACAGCGTGGTTGTCATCAAAACAGCTTGGTACAGGCACAGAGACAGAGAGGCGGACCAATGGAGGAGAATAGAAACAACAGATGGAAACCCACACAGATACAGCTGATTAATCTTTGACAAAACAAAACAAAACAAACAAACAAAAAAACAGACAACAACAACCCATACAAATGAGAAGATCTCTTCAATAAATGCTGTTGGGACAACTGACTGATAGCCTGTAGAAACCAGAAGATAGATCTGCATCTCTCACTATACACTAAGATCAAATCAAAAAGGATAAAGGACCTAAACCTACACCCAAAAACCTTCAAACTGCTGGAAGAAAATGTAGGAAACACTTGGCAAGGGTTATGTGTAGGCCTTGACTTTCCAAATAAAAAGCCAAAATCAATTCTACTCAAGAACAAAATAAACAATTGGGACTATATCAAACTAAAAAGATTCTGCACAGCAAGGGAAACAATCAACAAAGTCAAAAAAAAAAACACAGAATGGGAGAAGATTTTTCACACTATATAGTTGATGGGGGCTAATCTCCAGAACAACCAAAACACCAAAGCAAAGAAACCACTCAGAAAATTGCCATAGGAAATGGGCAGACATTTCACAAAGGAACAAACCTAAAGGACAAACAAACATGTGAAAAAGTGCTCAAGTTCCCTAGCAATAAGGGAAATTCAATTTAAGACATCAAGGAGGTAAGACCTAACACCAGTAAGAATGGCTCATATAGAAACAACCATCAACAACACTTGCTGGTGAGGTTGTGTGGAAAGTGAACCCTTATCCATTGCTGGTGGGGCTGCAGGTTGGTGCAGCCTCTATGAAAATCAGTATGAAGAACATTCAAACAAATGAAAATTTACATATCATATGATCCATTAGCACTGCTAGGAATATATCCAAAACACCTGCTACATGAGAATCCTACATTCACCCCCATGTTCCTAGCAGCACAATCAATAATTGCAAAAACTTGAAAGCAGCAGAAATGCCCATCAACAGAAGACTGGATAAGCAAGCTATGGCTTATTTACTCCATGGAATATCACTCAGCTCTTTAAAAAAACGAAATGCATTTTTTGTGGCCAAATGTACCCAACTGGAAACCTTCATGCTAAGGGAAATAAATGAATCACAAAAGGTTAGATATCACATGTTTGCCTTAATTTAATTTGAGACGCTGTCAATTTGTAAAAAAGTACCAGTGAAATGTAGCATTACATTGTTAATTAACCCTGTAATGTTGGAAAACGTTTGTTGATGTTATATTATGGCATTTAATTGGTCGAATTGATAATCTGCAGCTATGTCTATAGACCAGAGTTGGTCTCCTCAAGAAACTGTTGAATTCAGTTGTGCAATAAGATACTGGACACTATGCAAGGTACATGCTTGCATTAAAAGAAAGAAGACTAGATTTGAACTGTAACACTGCAATAAGGTAGATCAATCCACCATGGGGGAAGGGCAAGGGGAGGAGAAGAGGGGACATCAGAAAGTACAAAACATTGTTATAATATTAAATGCAATAAAAAATAAAAAATGAAAAATAAAAAAGAAGGATATGGTGCAAAACATTGGATCCCTCAACTGATTTGTGAGAAGAAAGCTCCTGGCTGTTGTTTTGGGATAAGCTCACCTCTGGCCAATGCAGCCACTTGGGGAGTGAACCGGTGGATGGAAGATCTTTCTATCTCCTCTCTATTGATCTATCATTCCAGGAAAAAATAGTTAAATCCTTTACCAGAAGAAAGAAATAAAAAGATTCAGGCAGCTTGAGATGAAATCAGATGCATGTGAAGTGGGAGCCTTGGAACATCAGCCTCCCCAGGTGATGTCACTTGACAAAGTCTGCAACTAGGAAAGAGAAGCCCTGTGACAGAGCCCAGGGTGGAAAGTGTCAGAGTGTTTGGAAGTGGGCATTACTGAGAGAACAAACTGAAAGAGTTTGTGTGCCTGGAGCTTCATGCTAAACCTCTCCATCCTCCTGTGCTGTGGCAATCTCGTGTTGTCCCTGAAGACATGTAGGCACTGAAGGTGAGAAATCTTTCTCTGAGAATAAAAACTTCTGGGTGAGCCAACTTTCCTTCAGTTGCTGGCAGAGATCCCTCAGACTACCCTCATTAAATCTGCTCTTCTCTCTAAATCCTTTGGTTTCTCAAGTATGCGCTATGCGCCCTTCAACAGTACTCAGTGCCATGCGATTTTGTCCCAGTGAGTTTTCAAGGTGGAAGGATGCTGTGCATAGTTCAAATGGAATCATGCTGAATCTGTAGCTTGCTCTTGGGGGCAAAGAGACCTGAATTCATACAACAAATACACAAGCACGGCTTTTTCATTTGTAAATTGCATAGAGCTTACAAGTTCTTTCTCTGGCATGGTGCCATTTGTGTATACAAGTTTTATTAACTTTTGTGGTCCCTGGTAGTAGTCTCTTATTGGTGTATGTTGTCTTGTATAGACAAATCTTTACTTACTTTTATGGGATAACTTACTTACAAATTACATAAATTTTCCTTTTTGCTCTGGTAGTAGTTTCCTGCTTGTGTAGGTAGCTGTTTCATGTGCTTCCAGTGCTCCTCCGACTTCCTCTTTGGCATTGCGTAGTCATCCCTATGTCTATATCTTATAGAATGTTTCTGGTTATAATATTCAGGATTATATTTAGTGGTAGGAATGAGAATGTACCTTTTTATTGGTTCAGGATCCTAGTGTAAGTCCCTAGAAACTTGGCCACATTCAATATACTGCTGGGCTGTGAGTGCTAAATGCAATCCTTTAACATATTAAGAGATATTCCTCATTGCAGATTTTGCTTTAGAATTTGAACATGTATACAGGTCATTTGTACCTTTCTTAAATAGTTAAGTATTTTTGTTGTAAAGGTTGATATACAGAGAGGAGCAGAGACATAGAGGAAGATCTTCCATCTAATCATTTACACCCCATGTGAGCAATAATGGCTGGAGTTGAGCCAATCTGAAGCTAGGAGCCGGGAGCTTCTGCTGGTCTCCCATGTGGAAGCAGGGTCCCAAAGCTTTGGGCCATCCTTGACTGCTTTTGTAGCCCAGAGGCAGAGAGTTGGGTGGAAAACAGGGCCGCCAGAATTAGGCACAGTTCCCATATGGGATTCTGACATGCACAAGGCAAGGACATTAACCACCATGCTATCACATCAGGCCTGCAGGTGTTATCTTAAAAAAATGCTTTTTCTGTGTACTGAGATTATCATGGCTTTCATTTTTTCATAGGCTATAGCATGTGTCACATTTACTGCCTTCCACTATCAAACAAACACTGCATAATGATGTTTATGGTGAGCTGTAGGATTTGATGAGTAGTGTTTTCCTGAGGATTTTTGCAATGAATTCAATCAGGGATAGTTCTCTGTCTAGTATCATTGTGCTTTGTGATTAAGCAAATCAATGCGCTTTGGGATTAAGCACAAAATTCTCAGAAGTTTGAGAGGATTTCTGCCTTATATTCTATAGAATATCTAGAGAAGAAATGCTATTGATTAGTCTTGGATTTTATGGTAGAAGCTCCCATTGAAGCCATGTAATCTGAGCTGCTTTATGTGGTCATAGTCATAATTCTTTCATCTGTAACTACCTCAGTTATTTCTCTAATTAGGTCAACTATGTCATCATGGCTGAATATTGCTATATATTTAGAAATTTCTCTATGCTTGTTTGTTGCAAATAATGTTGTAAGATGACGATAGCACGGGGGCTTGGAGATGGGCTTGGCTTGGAAGAGGGGGCTGTGCAACGCTGGCACTGCTGGCAGAGGAGGGCAGGGATGGGGGTTGTGTGTGACACAGAGTAAAACAGTAACAGACTCTGTGTGCGTTTATGTGTGTATGAGTGTGTGTGTGTGAGAGACAAAGAGAGAGACAAAGAGAGAGACTCAGAGAGAGGCAGAGAGAGAGATGGGACTGTTGGGAAGTGTGGGAGGTGGCAGGAGGAGAGCCGAGTTCCCCAGAGTCTTAGCTCTGGCCAAGGCCCTGACAGGATTGGTCACTTCCACGGTGGTAGGGAGCCAGAAGCCAGGCACTAACCACCCAGAGAAACATAGCCATTAGTCTGAATGGCTTGGGTGTTGGGCTGTGCATGGTGTGGGGCTGAGCAGCCTGCACCACAGGTGGTCTTGGCTAGCCTCAGCTCCACTCAGCTCGGGCAGCACCCTGTGAGCAAGAGTAGGTCCTGGAGAGCTGAGACAAACCTGCCGGATCCAACCCACAAACTGTGTGCAGGGCTGTGGTTAGCCAGGCCTGGAGAAGGGAATGTGGCAATGTTCTGCTGAGGATCCAGTGGTGTGGTACAGCCAGAAACACACTGCTGCCAGACTGGAAGTTGAGGTGGTACCAACAAAGCAGCTCCTGGCAAGTGCAAGTTCAGGCTGCGGCCCAGAGCAGAGCATCGGGGTTGTCCGCAGTGGAATGTGCAACCCCTGTAATCCTGAGCATGGCTGCTGGTGCTGTACCTCAAGGGAGGCAAGGCCTGGAATCAGAGGCCTGGTGAGCTGAGGCCCAGCCTGTTGGGCAGCACATGGGGCTGTGGAAGGGAAGGCAGTGTGACACATCCTGCAGGCTCCATGTTCAGTAGTGCCACGGGTGTCTCCTAGGCCCCAAGCAGATTACATACCACTTGAGCTGAGGAGTGTGTGTCAAAATGAGCAGGATGAAGATGTGCTGATCTATGTGTTTGGCTTGGAGTTGGGTACCCGTGTATGTGTTGTTGCTGGTGCAGGGTTTGGGGGGTGGTAAGAGTGGGTTCTGGGGCTAGACGTTTGCTGGGACGAAGCAAGAGAGTGTGGCCAATGATGTGGAGACAGGGGCGGGATGTGCCTCTGGGCACAGTGGGCTCACCGTGCTCCTGTTGGCAGATCAAGGAACTCAGCTGTGGCCAGGGGCACCGCAGGGTACGCTTTTGATTCTAGTTGAACCCTTATTTCTGCAACAACAAGATCTACAAGGATCAGATACTGCATGGTAGGGAAGCCATAGACAGTGGATTTGGTGTGTGTCTTGTCCATTCATGGGTCCTTTTTGAGATCCCATTCACACAGGGTACAGGGCTGCATGTTCAGTGCAACACAGAGATTATGTGTCTGTGATGTTAATCCATCCTGGGCTCGTGCCCACTCTGCTTTTTGGATTGGCTGATGAACCACACCTTTCCAGGCACCAACAGGATTGCCTAGATGAGGCCAACCCTCATATGCATCATCTCACTCAACTCCAGAGCCTTTGCTGGCCTCAGGCAGAAATGAGGCTGCCAGTGGTTGGCAAGGGCCATAAACCAGTGCTAGTGAGATGGGTTGGTGATGTATGCTCAAAGTAGGCAAAGGTTCCTTCAAAGATGCTCAGGTGATCTTAGGCCCTTCTGGCTTACATGCCCTCCTTCCCCTCCCTTTGCCCAGATCATCTGCAATAGCCTAGGCTCAATGCCATGCTGTACTCTCACAAGGAGAATGTCACTTCATGGGAACTGTGCCAGAAGTGAGGTGAGTAACCAGTGGACTGGAGCATGTGCGGTCCCTCGGGTGGGAGGCTGGGAAGCCAGGTGCTCTGTATCAGTAGACCTCTTCAGACAAGAGATATCTCATCATCTGAGACATGAAGAGGTCCTCTGCACCGTTATGCTGGGGCAAATAGGCGGGAAGCTTGAATCTTGCAAATCCTTTCCCTTTGCTATAAAGATGGCAGGTCTACCCTCTTGCAGCCAGGCTTCAGCCCTCGCCCACTTCTCCCTCTGCCAGACATCAAGGGCTTTACTCTGGTGCTAGTGTTGATGACCTCTGCCATCAGCATCCCAACTCGCCTGGGAGCTTTGCCAAAGCCTGGGCTGCCTGCCTTGCAGATACCCTGAGATGTGTGCTGTGTCTGGTGTGGTTGGTGGAGATTCAGGATGGGCTTGCATTCAGGTGCAAGAGCACAGGTCAATGAGAGCCGGAGCATAAGTGTCTGCACACTGGAGGCAGCCTACCAGGAGCACATTAGTCTGCAATGCGACTGTGGAGACATGGCAGCAGAGGCACGAGGCTTGCAAGGCAGCTGGGATCACTTCACCACCCTGCATAACCCGCCTGGGTACCAGTGGCAGCATGAGCACAGCTGGGTTTGTGGGAGCTCAGTGGGACCTTGCTCTGCCTTTGTGCCTTGACCCAGGTGTGTGCAGGAGGTGGATCCAGAGGAGGAGGAGCAGGAAGAGGAGGTGGAAGACAATTGAAATTTCCAGTGGCCCTCACAGAGAATGAGACATTCCTCATTGCCAGTGTGTGGCATGCCTTTCTTCAAGGTGTTCCCTCCATTCCCTCATTCCTCACCCCTCCACAGCCACTGGAAACACACTGTGTGTCTATGAAATGACACAGAGCTTCAACACTGTGCTGTCCACAGGGGATTCCTCTGGCTTAGATGGTGCTCACAGTGGTTGAGAGGTGCACATGTGTGCAAGGTGTGGTTAGCGGTTGTGCCTGCCATAGCAGCAGCAGAAGTCTTAGGTGGTCTAGGGTCTAGGGTCAATGCACAGCTGGCCATTATGTGGCATATCAGGTTGGACCCAGTCAACGCTCCTGTATTGGGTATAGCTTCTAGAGCTGTAGAGTAAAATGGATCCCTTCAAACCAAGGGGGAGGACAGGCTGTGCCACACACACAAGCTGGTTGTAGGGGCATGTGTCTGCAACCCTGGAATCCCATTGAAAGTCACAGAGGCATCAACCCAGGAAGCTTGCCATCCAGTACAGTGCCCGAATGTGAGGAGGAGCATCACTAATTCCTTATTTGGAACATTTTATCACAAGGCTTCTGTTGTAGGAACTGGACTCGACACAGAAGAACTCTAATATTCCGGCTTTCTCTTTTCTCTCTGCTTCCAATACAACAGGTGTTTTGAAATACTTATTCTGGAAGTGTTATTTGAGGGCAGGCTTAACAGATCTCTACAATGGTTTAGTCCAAAAATTGTAGGGAATAGTTCATCCCAGCCTTGGAATAAGAAATCTCATGTGGACTTGATCTACATTTCTTTCCCAAATTTGGTGCGGAATCACTGGAACACACACAACATGCACATCACAGAATGTATTGTATTAGGTTGGGTTAACACAATTGTTCCCAACTTGCAATTGAGGTCTGTATCTTCCTTCAGTGATGTGGCAGACAAGCTTGCATATGCTATACCAGGATTTTCAGGTTTTACACATCTCCAACAGATTCCATTCTAAATGAAAAGCTCTCTGAAACACGTAAATTCATAAGGACACATGTCCTCTCAGAACAACACTAAATGTGTATCAAAATGGACAGGATCTGCATAGAAAGCTATCCAAACCTCACATGTGACCCTTCATTAGTGCTCCCACAAGAGTGCACTAATGAGAGAGATTAAAATCAGTTTCCCCTTATTCCAGAGCAATTGCTAGTGTTCACTGAAAGAATACATGGACATATATTAAAATACAAGGACATCTATTATTAAAACCTAAACTCCTAATGTGTCTAAGGGCCAAGACACAGCCTAAATATTCATGGATATTTCTAGAATCAATGATGACAGAAATTTTTAAAGAATCAAAAATATAACTTGCTGGTATTGAGCTGAAAATGGACTTGACATGTATGGCCAGGAATATGTCTACTAAAGTGAAGCAACACTTCAAGCTTGTTTAGTATCTGCGAGGGTGGCCACAAAGTATGCCTACATGTACGTGTACACACACAATGGTGAGCTATTTTGTATCATACTTCTCCCCCACATCAGCTTCACTCTGATATCCAGGCTGACCAGAATGTATTGAATCCCGTTTGTCTCCACTAAGCCTCAGGTACATCTTTTAGAAAATAAGGGACCGTGTTCCCTACACACAAGCTCTTACCCAAGGTCATGAGCTGCTCATCACGTTTCTGCATTTCATCTTCAGCTGCCTGAGTCCCAAGGTAATATGGCAGAGGTTTGACCCAAATATCATTGTAGATTTTCTGTTAGGCAAAAGGAGAAATTAGCTCATTGTTGAGTTGCCCCGGAACTTCCAACATGCACTTAGAATTTTCCCAGTGAGCGACCCTCCTCAGCAATCCTGCTGGAGTCTACACAGTTGTGGTGCATAAACCAGTTGAACATGCTGACACTGTTGTTACAAGCCATGCACCTTGGAGCTTCACCCATATAATCCTGAAGCCACTTAATTGGAGAGAAATATATGCTATATACACTAAGGGGATTAGAATGAAGAACAGAGCTGGATCACATCACCAGTTACCTGTCACCCAT